>NC_083577.1:87984286-88284286 GCF_027579695.1 Neoarius graeffei
GATGAGGGAAAAATAAATAAATGAATGCATAAATAACACAACAAAAAATCTGATAAAAGAACTCTATAGACAAGAAATCAAAGATTTAAAAAAAACACTAAATAAATAAATAATGTGTAGTACCAGTCAAAAGTTTGTGCACCCAACTCTAGTCATCCATGAGTTTGTTTGTTTGTTTGTTTGTTTGTTTTTACACAACAAAACTATAAAATAACATCTGGAACATATCTGGAATTATTTGGTAAAACAAAAAGTGTTTAAAAAAACAAAAGCTGTTTGATATTTTAGATTCTTCAGCGTATCCAGTGTTTCCCTTGATGACTCTTTACACACTATTGTCATTATCTTAACCAGCTTCATGAGGGAGTCACCTGGGACGCTTTTCAATTCACAGCTGCGTCTCGTCAAAAGGTAATTAGTGGATGAGTTTCTTGCCTTCTTAATGTGTTGGAGATCAAACAGTAAATAGTAAATAATAAGCATACAAATAATAAAATAGCCAGATTCAACAACTGTAGTAATCCTTCATATTATTTCAGGAACCTAACAACTAAGTAAAGAGAAACGACATCCATCATTACTTTAAGACATGAAGAAGCGATGTTTAATTAATAAAAATAAAGAACAAACGCTGAATTAGAAGGGGTGTACAAACTTTTCAGTGATACTGTATTGTAAATAGATAAATGTGAAAAAGAAGCGGAGGTGATGTTTCGAGCCCCTGCACAATGATTCTTGTTAAAGTCACCAGGCCGCTGTCTTCACAGCTAATAGTAAAGAGTTAACCACTTCCTGTGTGTTCGTCTCACACGTCTCACTGTCGCTGCTGCTTCGCCACTTATTTTTTTCTCTTTCAACTTACATCAACAAGCAGAAGAACGAAAGCGGATAAACAGAATAAATCAGATTAATGAGCGTTTAGTGAGGTTCTGAGTCCATTTCTCTTCATCTGCTTTTCCTCCTGAGTTTTTACCCCACAGATCGATATGAACAATTCATGATCACTGCTCTTTCATCTTTTGATGTCAGTGACCTAAACTGCACTTTCTATTCTTTTCACGCCACAAATGATTTTCTTTTCAGTCTCTTCATTGCATAGTCTCTTATTTACAGTCTCTCTAAAGGCTTTCTATTTTTAGTCTCTCTTTTTCTTTCGTTCACAGCATTTCATAATTTCTCTCTTTGGCTTCTTTGTTCTCTCTCTCTCTCTCTCTCTCTGAGTAGATGTGTATGTATTTTCTGCGTTTTACATTTTTCTTTTTTTAGTTTCTCTCTTTTCAGTCTGTCTTTCAGTTAACTGTATCAACTTTTTACTGAGCAGTCTCTCCTTTTCACACTCCTTTCAGTCTCTCAGTACTTTTAAAAGCTTTCTATTTTAGTCTCTCTCTGTTTTTAATGGATTCTTGCTCAGATTTTTTTCTATCGCCATCTATTTTCCCATCACACACTTTATTTTTCCTTCTTTTAGTCTCTGTTTCTTCTGTTGTATAAAAATTGCACAATGAGGCATGATGGCCCACTACACAAACACACCAGAATACGGCAAAACACCACAAACACAATGTGTGTGTGTGTGTGTGTGTGTGTGTGTTTTACCGTTTCCCTCCATTTGCGCATCACTTAAATATTACACAGCGACTGCACTCGATAATCCACGAGCAGCACATGGCTATAAAATAACAAAACATTTCTGACGCACAAAAACAAAGGCTTCGCACAGCTTTCATCATATCTTCCCTGTCCTCAGTATTGTTTTTTTTTTTCCCCTCAATATTTCACAACAAGCCTCTGGAAAAAAAAAAAAACTCCTGTGAGAAATTGTGAAAACACCAAGCGCAGATATCAGCTGAAAAAATCCACGTTATAATGTTTGACAGCTCATACTTCATTTTCCCACAGAAAACAACAATCACAATAAAGAAAGGAGAAAAACACAGAGAGAGAGAGAGAGAGAGAGAGAAGCTGCAAGGCTTCTCTGAACAACACAATAATCATCATCACACACTGCACAATGGATCGCTTATGACAGACGCTGGAGGTTCCTGTGCAAAAAAAAAACACAAAAAACATTCACTCTGGACAGCATGACATACATGCATCCCTCTGCATGGTGCCCCGGCCAGCATACTGGGGTGTGTGTGTGTGTGTGTGTGTGTGTGTGTGTGTGTGTGTGTTGTCGTTCTCCCTATGCTCCAGCCAGAGGACACACTCTGGAGTGTGACAGGTTGATGAGGTGCTTGGAATTGTTGACAAGAGGGAAAAAAGTTGTTTTTTCCCCTCCATTGGGCAAAGATGAAAAAAAACCCAGCATGTCCGAGCCTGCGGATCTGTCACACAAAGTCTGCTGTGTGTGTGTGTGTGTGTGTGTGTGTTGGCTTTTTTTCTCCTGTCTTAAATGTTGTGTTGTTCTACACTGACTTTATTGCAGTTGTTGTTATTTGATTACTTTTAATATTTTTTTGTAATTTCCTGTTTCAGCTCACAGGGTCTCTGCTCTCACACGCCCTCACACTAGTGATGTGTTGTTGATGAATGAGTCAACTCTTTGAACAGACTCTTTTGAGTGAACGTCTGGAGCTGACTCTGATCTGAAGGCTGTTTTCCACATCAGAAAGTCATGAGTTGTTGTAGACTTTCATTTTTATTTCATGACTTGTTAGCTCATCCGGCCGACAGGTGATGAGTTTATGCCATCACGTGTTGTCCGTTGTCCCTCTGGTGTCATCCACATTTCATGAAAATCGCTTCTTCTCTCTGAATTCTTCACCGATTTTTATTTGGCAGGAAGATAGGTCTGCGTGGGGTGCATATAGCTTCTGCTCATATTTGCATAATTGCAATTAATAATGAAGATATGGAGTAATTAATCAATCCCTAATGAGCAGTTTCCACACAAATCTCATCTTCTCCCTCAATTCTTCACTGATTTTGATTCTTTCTGGCATGAAGGTAGGGTACATACAGTGGTGCTTGAAAGTTTGTGAACCCTTTAGAATTTTCTATATTTCTGCATAAATATGACCTAAAACATCATCAGATTTTCACACAAGTCCTAAAAGTAGATAAAGAGAACCCAGTTAAACAAATGAGACAAAAATATTATACTTGGTCATTTATTTATTGAGGAAAATGATCCAATATTACATATCTGTGAGTGGCAAAAGTATGTGGACCTTTGCTTTCAGTATCTGGTGTGACCCCCTTGTGCAGCAATAACTGCAACTAAACATTTCCATTAACTGTTGATCAGTCCTGCACACCGGCTTGGAGGAATTTTAGATTAGATTAGATACATACTTTATTAATCCCAGAGGGAAATTCAAGGTATCCAGTAACATTTCCGCATTGCACAAGATCAATACAAAACTAAATAGCATTATACAAGGAAATCGTATAAAAACCTAAAATACAAAATACCAAAGAAATAAAACATTACCAATAAGAGCAAGTAATAGAATATACTGCTCTTAGTGTGGGAGGTAGTGAGTTAGTGCAGTTGGCAGTAACCAGTCACAGTGCAAATAAGAGTGTAATGAGCAGTGCAAATACTTTGTGGACAGTTACATACATGTGCAGTGTGTTTAGTGGTATACGATAGATAAAAAGCATAGTATATTACATGATAGGCATAGTTAAAGTACATATAGTATATGTAATAGCGTGATAGAATATGATATATAATCTCATCTCATTATCTCTAGCTGCTTTATCCTGTCCTACAGGGTCGCAGGCGAGCTGGAGCCTATCCCAGCTGACTACGGGCGAAAGGCGGGGTACACCCTGGACAAGTCGCCAGGTCATCACAGGGCTGACACATAGACACAGACAACCATTCACACCTACGGTCAATTTAGAGTCACCAGTTAACCTAACCTGCATGTCTTTGGACTGTGGGGGAAACCGGGGCACCCAGAGGAAACCCATGCGGACATGGGGAGAACATGCAAACTCCACACAGAAAGGCCCTCGCCGGGCACGGGGCTCGAACCCGGACCTTCTTGCTGTGAGGCGACAGCACTAACCACTACACCACCGTGCTGCCCATGATATATAATATTAAATTAATATATCAAATCAAATCAAGTTTATTTGTACAGCGCTTTTAACAATAAACATTGTCGCAAAGCAGCTTTACAGAATTTGAACGACTTAAAACATGAGCTAATTTTATCCCTAATCTATCCCCAATGAGCAAGCCTGTGGCGACGGTGGCAAGGAAAAACTCCCTCAGACGACATGAGGAAGAAACCTCGAGAGGAACCAGACTCAAAAGGGAACCCATCCTCATTTGGGCAACAACAGACAGCCTGACTATAATATTAACAGTTTTAACAGGTATAACCCTCAACTGTCCTCTTGGGGCCGTCCTTCACAGGAGTGGGGCGATAAAACTCCGACCAGACACAGGGCACCAGGATGGATCAAGCAGGTCCGAGGGGCAGAAGAGGCCAGCATCTCAATCCCAGGATCAACATGTAACTCAGAGGGACAGATGGGGGGGGGAAGAGAGAGCGAAAGAAAACACGTTGTTAGGTATGCCCTAAAAATGACAAGTATTAAATCTGTGTGGTAGGCTCGCAGAGACGAGAGTCTTTACATCAGGCATAACACACAATGGCATGTTAATATGGTAAAATATATCATGACCTGCTCTGGCTGGATGCTTGATTGGGTGATGGGAGCACACTCCTCAGCAATGATGAGATGCAGATGGGACCCTTAGGGCTGGCCAAGACAATTCAGTTACATTTCACCGGGTCTGGGACATGCGACAGAATGTCTGACGGCCGATTCCCTGCAGGCTACGATAGCCAGTCGAGGTCTCCACCCTCTCCACCAAAAGATTTCCTGTTGACTCCATGTAACTCAGAGGGACAGATTTGGGGTGGGGGGGAGGGAAAGAAAACACAGGTGGTTAGGTATGCCCAATGTCACCTGAATAAGTAGGAACAGTATACATATTGCACCGAGTACAAGCAGGGACTCCGGCAACTAACTATGACAGCATAACTAAAAGGGGAGAGCCAGAAGGTAACACAGGCATGAGGGAGCTCCGGGACATAAAGCAGCCAGCCACTACACCGTCAACAAACTCGAGTGAGCAAGCGAGTGGGGACTGACAGCATCCATACATCCCAGTTTACCAAAACACTCTATGTCTGAGGACCCTCCAGATCTACTCCTTTACCTCATAAACACCATTAACAAAAGGCTTGACTAAACAGATATGTTTTCAGCCTAGACTTAAATGCTGAGACTGTGTCTGATTCCCGAACATTACTTGGAAGGCTATTCCATAACTGTGGGGCTTTGTAAGAAAAGGCTCTGCCCCCTGATGTAGCCTTCACTATACGAGGTACCAGCAGATAGCCTGCACCTTTTGATCTAAGTAGGCGTGGCGGGTCATAGAGGAGCAGTCGTTCACTCAGGTACTGTGGTGCGAGACCATTTAGTGCTTTAAAGGTCAATAGTAGTATTTTATAATCAATACGAAATTTGATTGGGAGCCAATGCAGTGTGGATAAGACAGGCGTGATGTGGTCATATTTTCTAGTTCTAGTAAGGACTCTTGCTGCTGCATTTTGAACTAACTGGAGCTTGTTTATGCACTTATTGGAACATCCAGACAGTAAGGCATTACAATAATCCAACCTGGAGGTAACGAAAGCATGGACTAGTTTTTCTGCATCATGCAATGACATTAAATTTCTTATCTTTGCAATATTTCTGAGATGAAAGAAAGCTATCCGGGTGATGTTATCAATGTGAGTTTCGAATGAAAGACTGGGGTCAATAATCACTCCGAGGTCTTTTACTGCTGCACGTGAAGAAACAGAAAGGCCATCCAGAGTTACTGTGTAATCAGAAAACTTATTTCTAGCTGTATGTGGTCCTAGCACAAGTACTTCAGTCTTTTCAGAGTTAAGCAGAAGGAAATTAATAAGCATCCAGTGTCTAATGTCCTTAACACATTCCTCAATTCTATTAAGCTGGTGTCTCTCATCAGGTTTTGCAGAGACATACAACTGTGTGTCATCAGCATAACAGTGGAAACTAATACAATGTTTACGAATAATATCGCCCAGAGGTAACATATATAGAGAAAAAAGCAGTGGACCCAAGACAGAACCTTGTGGAACACCAAACTTTACCTCGGTACGTCTAGAAATATCACCATTTATATCAACATACTGATAACGATCAGTTAGATAAGACCTGAGCCAGGAGAGGGCCATTCCCTTAACTCCCACAACATTTTCTAGTCTATCCAGAAGAATGGAATGATCAATGGTATCAAATTCTGCACTAAGGTCAAGCAACACAAGTAGCGAGACACAGCCCTGATCAGACGCCAACAGTAGGTTGTTTACTACTTTAACCAGTGCTGTCTCTGTGCTATGATGAGGTCTAAATCCTGACTGATGCATTTCATGGATGTTATTCCTATGTAAATATGAGCATAACTGCTGTGCCACAGCTTTTTCAAGGATCTTGGAGATAAAGGGGAGGTTTGATATTGGCTGATAATTGGACAGCTGACAGGGATCAAGGTCAGGTTTTTTAATCAGGGGTTTGATAACTGCTAGTTTAAAGGATTTGGCTACATAGCCAATCATAAGAGAAGAATTTATTATTTTTAGAAGCGGTTCAATTAATCCAGGCATTATCTGTTTGAATAGATGTGTCGGTAAGGGATCTAGTACGCAAGTTGAGGCTTTTGATGTAGAGATTAATGAAAGTAATTCAGTTTCTTTTAGGGGAGTAAAACATTCTAACTGATGATCTGATACAGTTATATTGTTAACTACAAGGTCACTTTCATTGTCTAACCTTAAATTCTCATCTCATCTCATTATCTCTAGCCGCTTTATCCTTCTACAGGGTCGCAGGCAAGCTGGAGCCTATCCCAGCTGACTATGGGCGAAAGGCGGGGTACACCCTGGACAAGTCGCCAGGTCATCACAGGGCTGACACATAGACACAGACAACCATTCACACTCACATTCACACCTACGGTCAATTTAGAGTCACCAGTTAACCTAACCTGCATGTCTTTGGACTGTGGGGGAAACCGGAGCACCCGGAGGAAACCCACGCGGACACGGGGAGAACATGCAAACTCCACACAGAAAGGCCCTCGCCGGCCCCAGGGCTTGAACCCAGGACCTTCTTGCTGTGAGGCGACAGCGCTAATCACTACACCACCGTGCCGCCCTAACCTTAAATTAGTAGTTTGAATTTTTTGTCGGATATTCTCAATTTTGTCATTAAAAAAATTCATGAAGTCGTTGCTACTACATACTGCAGGTGTGCATGTGTTGATAGTGGACTTATTCCTGGTTAATTTTGCTACAGTATTAAATAGGAATCTAGGATTATTTTTGTTATCTTCTATTAGGGAGGAGAAATATGTTGATCTCGCAGCACTAAGAGCTTTTCTATACTTCAGGAAGCTCTCCTTCCAAGCTAATTTGAACACTACCAATTTTGTTTGACGCCATTTACGTTCCAATTTTCGAGTGGTCTGTTTTAATGTGCGAGTGTCATCATTATACCAGGGTGCTAATTTTTTGTCTCTGACCATTTTCCTTTTTAGAGGAGCTACATTATCTAAAGTATGGCGGAATGTTGACTCTAAGCATTCAGTTGCCTGATCAAGTTCTGCAGGGGCTGACAGTGACCCAATCAAAGTTGACAGCTCTGGGAGATCATTTATAAAGCTCTGTGCAGTAGTTGACGTGAAAGTACGTTTAATACAGTAGCGTGGTGAGGTGCATATATTATTACTCAGACATATTTTGAATGAGATGAGACAATGATCTGAGATAACTTCAGACTGTGGAAGTATGACTATATTGTCTACGTTTAATCTGAATGTTAGTATTAGATCAAGGGTGTGACCACCATTATGGGTCGGTCCTATGACATTCTGCTTAATCCCGACTGAATCTAAGATGGACACATATATAAATATTAAGTTAGTATATATAACAGTATGTATAATATATAAGTAAGTAGGTACATTATAACAGTATATAATAATAAAGTATATAATAAGGTAAAGTACAACATGCCGGCTTATCTACAAATATCTGTATATACCCATCTATGCATATAATGTACATCTATGTAAGCAGCAGAAAAAGTGCAATGGACATGAAAAGAGCAGTGTAACTAGTCCTGAGTACAGCAAAGTCACAGAGTCTTATTTTTGCTGAGCCAGGAGGAGTTGAACAGTCTAATGGCCTGAGGGACAAAAGACTTCCTGAATCTGTCCATGGTGCAGGACAGGGACAACAGTCTGGCACTGAATGAGCTCCTCTGCCTGATGATGACGCCGTGCAGAGGGTGGTGAACGTTGTCCATGATTGAGAGCAGTTTGCTCAGGGCCCTTCACTCTGCCACTGATGTAAGGGACTCCAGCTCAGTTCCCAGCACAGAGCCAGCTTTCCTCACCAGCCTGTCAAGCTGTCCAGCATCTCTCTCTTCTTAATGCTGCCTCCCCAACACACTACAGCACAGAAGAGGACACTGGCTACCACAGACTGGTAGAACATCAGCAGCAGTTTTTGGCAGATCCTGAAGGACCTGAGCCTCCTCAGGAAGTAGAGTCTGCTCTGACCCTTCCTGTAGAGCAGGGGTGTCCAAACTGATCCATAAAGGGCCGTGTGGCTGCAGGTTTTCATTCCAGCCATGCAGCAGCACACCTGATTTGGCTTATTCAATCAACTGACACACCCACCCTTTAATCAAGGGTGGGTGTGGCTGCAAGTATTTGACTATGTGAAGACAGTTCAATTGATTGAATGAGCCAAGTCAGGTGTGCTGCTGCATGGCTAGAATGAAAACCTGCAGCCACACGGCCCTTTATGGATCAGTTTGGACACCCCTGCTGTAGAGGGTATCAGTGTTCACTGTCCAGTCCAGCTTGTCGTCCAGATGTACACCCAGGTATTTGTAGGTCCTGACCATCTCCACATCGACCCCCTCAATAGAGATCAGCTGCAGAGTCGGCCTGGACCTTCTAAAGTCCACAAGCATTTCTTTTGTTTTGCTAATGTTCAGCTGCAGGTGGTTGGATTTACACCACAACACAAAGTCCTGTATCAGGCTCCTGTACTCCTCCTCCTGTCCATCATGAACACATCCCACAATCGCAGTATCGTCCGAGAACTTCCACATGTGGCAAGACTCCGAGTTGTATTTGAAGTCTGATGTGTAGAGTGAACAGAACTGGAGAGAGCACAGTCCCCTGTGGTGCTCCCATGCTGCTGATCATCGTGTCAGAAATGCCGTCCTTGATCCTGACATGTTGTGGTCTCCTGGTGAGGTAGTCTGTAATCCAGGAGACCAGATGTGTGTCCACCTCCATCTCCTGCAACTTGTCTCTCAATAGAAGGGGCTGGATGGTGTTAAAGGTGCTGGAGAAGTCAAAAAACATGATCCTCACTGTGCCACTTCCCTTGTCCAGATGAGAGTGAATCCTGTGCAGAAGATAGAGGATGGCATCATCCACTCCCACCTTCTCCCTGTATGTGAACTGCAGTGGGTCCTCAGCATGGTGGACCTGGGGTCTGAGGAGATTCAGCAGCAGTCACTCCATGGTCTTCATCACATGTGATGTCAAGGTGAATGGCCTGTAGTCATTCAATTCCTTTGGATGTATTTTCTTGGGAACTGGAATGAGGCATGACGTCTTCCACATGACAGGAACCCTCCCAAGGCGAAGACTCAGGTTAAAGATGAGTTGGAGGGGCTCCCCCAGTTGGGCAGCACAGGCTCTCAGCATCCTGGGACACACCTTGTCCAGGCCTGCTGCCTTCCTGGGGTGGAGTCTCCTCAGCTCTCTCCTGACTTGGTCTGCGGTGAAGATGGGGGGACTGGGGGAGTGGATGTGTATTCTGTCTGCAGGAGGTGTTGATGGCTCTGATGATGATGATGTTGGTGGTGAGGGTGAGGGCTGATCTGCCGGTGATGGTGACAAGGTGACAACTGCTGCAGGAGGAGGGGAGGAGGGGCAGTAGGAGCAGGACAATCAAACCTGTTGAAGAAGTGGTTAAACTGGTTTGCCCAGTCTATGTCCCCGTCTGCTGAGCTGCCGCTGTTCTTCTTGCAGCCTGTGATGGTTTTCATCCCATCCCAGACCTCCTTCATGTTGTTTTCTTACAGCTTCTGTTCCACCTTTTTCCTGTATGACTCCTTAGCTTCTTTTAGCCGGACTTTGAGTTCCCCCTGTACACGCTTCAGCTCTGACCTGTCTCCAACTTTGAACGCCCTCTTCTTTTGGTTGAGGAGGCCCTTGACTTCACTGGCAATCCAGGGCTTGTTGTTTGGAAAGCAGCGTACAGTTTTTGTGAGAACAGCAACGTCCCTACAAAAGTTCAAGTAGTCTGTTATGCAGTGTGTCACCTCCTCAATGTCCTCCCCATGTGGGTCTAACAGTACATTCCAGTCGGTCGTCTTGAAGCAGTCCTTAAGAGTTTCCTCTGTCTCGGGAGACCAGGCCCTGAATGAACGCATGGTGGTGGGCTGCCTCAGAACCATTGGTTTGTACTGAGGCTGTTGGAGAACCAGATTATGGTCAGATCTCCCCAGTGGTGGTAGTGGGATTGCCCTGTATGCGTCCCTTACATTGGCATACAATAGGTCTATGGTCCTGTTTTTCCTAGTGGGACAGTCCACAAACTGATGAAAGGCAGGGAGAGTGGAGTTCAGAGTAACATGATTAAAATCCCCAGAGATCATGAAGAAAGCCTCAGGGTGTTGTGTCTGCAGCGCAGCTATGGTGGAGTGAATGACGTCACACACAGTCTGCACGTCCGCACGCGGAGGAATGTAAACACAGGTGAAAATAGCATGTGTAAACTCCCGAGGCATGTAATACGGTCAGAGACTCACTGCTAACAGTTCAATGTCCTGGCAGCATATGATCACCTTAATGTTTACGTCTCCTGGGTTGCAGCATCTGGTGTTAATAAACAGTGTGAGTCCCCCTCCTTTGTACTTGCCACTCAGCTTCGCATCCCTGTCCGCTCTCACTGTAGTGAATCCAGGTAGTTTCACATTAAAATCTGGTGTGTCACTGTTAAGCCATGTCTCCATGAAACACAACAAATGACACTCCCTGTAGAACCTCTGGGTTTTCGCCAGTCCTGCCAGCTCATCAGTTATGGTTAGTGAGTTCACATTCCCCATAATCACCGATGGAACCAAGGGTTTGTACCTCTACCGCCCCTCCATCTTCTTAGCCTTGCACTTGGCCCCAGCTCTGCAGCCCCAGTACCTCCTCCTCAGTTCCGCAGGTATTGAGTGGACAATGCCCTCACGTCCCCTCGGTCGTAGGGCAAGCAGTTGTTCCCGAGTATAACCACGAAAATCTCTGCTGAGCCACATGTTGACACCAGAAATATCCATAAGATATAATAATAATAATAATAATAATAATAATACACACCAGATGTGTGAAGTTGTAAAAAGACTAAAAGAAAAATGCTAAAAGAAAGCATGAAAGTCAAAGAAAGACGATACGGATGAAGCTACTGGAGAGGCCGCCGCTCTGCGTCAGTGCAACTTGTAAAAGACTGCAGCCCATTCCTCTGTACAGAACAGTTTCAACTCTGGGATGTTGGTGGGTTTCCTCACGTGAACTGCTTGCTTCAGGTCCTTCCACAACATTTCCATTGGATTAAGGTCAGGACTTTGACTTGGCCATTCCAAAACATTAACTTTATTCTTCTTTAACCATTCTTTGATAGAATGACTTGTGTGCTTAGGGTCGTTGTCTTGCTGCATGACCCACCTTCTCTTGAGATTCAGTTCATGGACAGATATCTTGACATTTTCCTTTAGAATTTGCTGGTATAATTCAGAATTCATTGTTCCATCAATGATGGCATGCCATCCTGGCCCAGATGCAGCAAAACAGGCCCAAACCATGATACTACCACCACCATGTTTCACAGATGGGATAAGGTTCTTATGCTGGAATGCAGTGTTTTCCTTTCTCCAAACATAATGCTTCTCATTGAAACCAAAAAGTTCTATTTTGGTCTCATCCGTCCTCAAAACATTTTTTTCCAATGGCCTTCTGGCTTGTCCACGTGATCTTTAGCAAATTGCAGATGAGCAGCAGTGTTCTTTTTGGAGAGCAGTGGCTTTCTCCTTGCAACCCTGCCATGCACAGCATTGTTGTTCAGTGTTCTCCTGATGGTGGACTCATAAACGTTAACATTAGCCAATGTGAGAGAAGCCTTCAGTTGCTTAGAAGTTACCCTGGGGTCCTTTGTGACCTCACTGACTATTACACGCCTTGCTCTTGGAGTGATCTTTGTTGGTCGACCACTCCTGGGGAGGGTAGCAATGGTCTTGAATTTCCTCCATTTGTACACAATCTGTCTGACTGTGGATTGGTGGAGTCCAAACTCTTTAGAGATGGTTTTGTAACCTTTTCCAGCCTGATGAGCATCAACAATGCTTTTTCTGAGGTCCTCAGAAATCTCCTTTGTTGGTGCCATGATACACTTCCACAAATATTTCCAAAAACACAAAAGTGTTTTTTTTCTCTGTGCTCTCACAGAAGGTGGTCACATTTTTCTGCTCTCCTCTCCTTTTTTCCTGTTTGTGCTCTTTGTTTTGTCTCGTCTGCCTATACTTTTTTTTGAGAGACTCTCTCTGCATTGAATTTCTAAACTAAAAAAGCATGGATTTGATAAACTGGTCTCCTAACAAAATTGACACAGTTTCTGGGTTTGGGGGAACCCACCTGTCCTGCTGGAATGTCTGTGGAGGACATTGGAGATATCTACCTATTCGGAACCATGATTACCAGACTTTTGCTGATTGGATTAGGCATTGCCCTGGTATATCGAGGAAATCAGACAACGGTGACAGCTGTTCAAAGCCCCACAAAGCTGCCTGATATGATTAAAGCAGTGGGCAAAGCTGTCGGCACTCAGACTGTGACTATAGAACTTGAACCACAACATGATTGTCATCTGGGAGACGCTTTGGGCTTTGCAAGGAATAAGTATTTCGGAGACAAAATGGAGTTGAATTGAACAGAAATGGACAGATATGGATGAAATGGACAGATATGGATGAGTGGTGTGGACGTGTAAAGACTGCGTCTGTTCAAAAGACCAAACAATCTCTATCTTATCGACATTCGGCTCCCTGAACAGCACCGGCCTCGATCAAGGCCGTTGCTGGGGAAACATTTCCCCCAGAAGGTCACTGCTGGGAGAGACACTCGCATTCTTCGCATTCCTTCCCCAATTTTCCATGGTCGCCGTTTTTCACCCTCAGTGTGACAAGCGGGTGCGTGACCAGCGCTGTTTGCATGGCTGCAGGAGCAGATGGCTGCTTGCTTGCGCTGGGTTACCGCTACCTCCTCCCCTCCCCTCCTACACCCTTACCCCTTCCCCCCCCTCAAGTCCCGTGTTTGAAAGTGTACTTGTGTTATTGTGTGCTTGTGCAGAGGTTTTTAAATGCTCCCACACTGTACTCCTGATAGGAGCATAGTGGGGGGGGGGTATTTTTTTCCTCATCTTTCCTCATGTTACTACTGTGTTTCTTTTTCTTTTATCCCTGTCTTCCTGTCCTGTTCCCCCTCTGTAAGGACAGGTTGATGGTCAATTTCACTGGTAACAATGACAATAAAGGGTTCATTCAAACATGTGTTGTGAAAATCAGACTTTGATAGATCCCTGTTCTTTAAATAAAACAGGGTGTCCACTCACACCTGATTGTCATCCCATTGATTGAAAACACCTGACTCTAATTTCACCTTCAAATGAACTGCTAATCCTCGAGGTTCACATACTTTTGCCACTGATAGATATGTAATATTGGATCATTTCCCTCAATAAATAAATGACCAAGTATAATATTTTTTGTCTCATTTGTTTAACTGGGTTCTCTTTATCTACTTTTAGGACTTGTGTGAAAATCTGATGATGTTTTAGGTCATATTTATGCAGAAATATAGAAAATTCTAAAGGGTTCACAAACTTTCAAGCACCACTGTAACTTCTACCCAGATTTGATTTCTCATGGGGCGGGAGTGAGCTGCACCATCACTGACACTCTTGTTATATTTCTTAACAGTTTTCATTTCACATTTTATGACAGCCTCTCTGCTCTCACATGTCCTAACACGAGTGAAGTGTTGTTCATAAATGAGTGACACTTTGAGCTGATACTGTGACTTGACTCTTTGAACTGACTCCTTGAGCTCACCTTTTGAATAGACTCTTTGAATTGAATCTTTGAGTTGATTCTTTGAGCTGATGCATCTCTTTCAACTGACTCTTTGACCCAAGACTGTGAACCAACTTTTCAGTTGAACAACACTTTTGTGTCGTTCAGTTGAGTACAGTGGTGTTTCAAGTTTGTATGGATGGCCTGGGCGATTACCCCCCGACTTCGGTTGGGCATAAATCATGATTCAGAACCTGAGGGAAATTCATTACTGAAGTGAGAATGAGGCAATGTGATGGCCCGACTGCACTTATAAAACCCACATCAGAATTTATAACTCAGAAAACATTTTGATTCCAATCTGAAATCCAGACTAACAGACAAACATAAAATAAATAAATCCCATCCATCCATTTTGGCATATTGCTACAGTGATGTGGCCACTCTGATGACTTCAGCCATCAAAGTCTCGAGGGAACATTATACGGTAGCAGTAGTTTCCTGTTGCCTTCCCCTGGATTATTATAGAGGGTTTTCTCCTCTCAACCATTCACACACACATCTACAGTCAATTTAGAGCCACCAATTATCCTAAGCTGTATGTCTTTGGACTGGGGGAAACTTGAGCACCTGCAGGAAACCCATGCAGACACAGGGAGAACATGCAAACTCCACACAGAAAGGCCTACTGGGCTTGAACCCAGAACCTTCTTGCTGTGAGTTGACAGTGCTAACCACTACACCACTGTGCTGCCCTAAAATAAATACAGTGGTGCTTGAAAGTTTGTGAACCCTTTCGAATTTTCTATATTTCTGCATAAATATGATCTAAAACATCATCAGATTTTCACACAAGTCGTAAAAGTAGATAAAGAGAACCCAGTTAAACAAATGAGACAAAAATATTATACTTGGTCATTTATTTATTGAGGAAAATGATCCAATATTACATATCTGTGAGTGACAAAAGTATGTGAACCTCGAGGATTAGCAGTTAATTTGAAGGTGAAATTAGAGTCAGGTGTTTTCAATCAATGGGATGACAATCAGGTGTGAGTGGACACCCTGTTTTATTTAAAGAACAGGGATCTATCAAAGTCTGATCTTCACAACACATGTTTGTGGAAGTGTATCATGGCACGAACAAAGGAAATTTCTGAGGAGCTCAGAAAAAGTGTTGTTGATGCTCATCAGGCTGGAAAAGGTTACAAAAGCATCTCTATACTTTTGCCACTCACAGATATGTAATATTGGATAATTTTCCTCAATAAATAAATGACCAAGTATAATATTTGTGTGTCATTTGTTTAACTGGGTTCTCTTTATCTACTTTTAGGACTTGTGTGAAAATCTGATGATGTTTTAGGTCATATTTATGCAGAAATATAGAAAATTCTAAAGGGTTCACAAACTTTCAAGCACCACTGTAAATAAAATTCCAGAGTCATATCAAGTTATAAATGAATGAATGAATGAATGAATCAGTTAATTGATGAATGAATCATGTGACTCACCATGAATTCATTTTGCAATCCAGTTGAAAAGATTTTAACCAGTGTGTTGTTCCTGAGCCAAAACAAAGTGTGAAACACATGACATCATTCCCCCATGGAGAGGAGGAGGAGAAGGAGGAGGAGGACGAGGATGCTGATAAAATAAATGGATCTGTTCACACCATGTCTAAACCTCGCCTTTCCACACTCCTGTATAGCACAGCTCTTTCTTCTTCTTCTTCATACCAAAAAGGAATAATTGCTGGAATTCCCTGTCTTTCTTTACAGATTAATTTATATGATTGTTTAAATTATAATTATATTTAGTGGCGGCACGGTGGTGTAGTGGTTAGCGCTGTCGCCTCACAGCAAGAAGGTCCGGGTTCGAGCCCCATGGCCGGCGAGGGCCTTTCTGTGCGGAGTTTGCATGTTCTCCCCATCAAATCAAATCAAATCAAGTTTATTTGTACAGCGCTTTTAACAATAAACATTGTCGCAAAGCAGCTTTACAGAATTTGAACGACTTAAAACATGAGCTAATTTTATCCCTAATCTATCCCCAATGAGCAAGCCTGTGGCGACGGTGGCAAGGAAAAACTCCCTCAGACGACATGAGGAAGAAACCTCGAGAGGAACCAGACTCAAAAGGGAACCCATCCTCATTTGGGCAACAACAGACAGCCTGACTATAATATTAACAGTTTTAACAGGTATAACCCTCAACTGTCCTCATGGGGCCGTCCTTCACAGGAGTGGGGCGATAAAACTCCGACCAGACACAGGGCACCAGGATGGATCAAGCAGGTCCGAGGGGCAGAAGAGGCCAGCATCTCAATCCCAGGATCAACATGTAACTCAGAGGGACAGATGGGGGGGGGGGGAAAGAGAGAGAGAGAGAGAGAGAAAGAAAACACGTTGTTAGGTATGCCCTAAAATGACAAGTATCAAATCTGTGTGGTAGGCTCGCAGAGACGAGAGTCTTTACATCAGGCATGACGCACAATGGCATGTTAATATGGTAAAAAATATATCATGACCTGCTCTGGCTGGATGCTTGATTGGGTGATGGGAGCACACTCCTCAGCAATGATGAGATGCAGATGGGACCCTTAGGCCTGGCCAAGACAATTCAGTTACATTTCACCGGGTCTGGGACATGCGACAGAATGTCTGACGGCCGATTCCCTGCAGGCTACGATAGCCAGTCGAGGTCCCCACCGTCTCCACCAAAAGATTTCCTGTTAACTCCATGTAACTCAGAGGGACAGATTTGGGGTGGGGGGGGGGGAGAGAAAGAAAACACAGGTGGTTAGGTATGCCCAATGTCACCTGAATAAGTAGGAACAGTATACATATTGCACCGAGTACAAGCAGGGACTCCGGCAACTAACTATGACAGCATAACTAAAAGGAGAGAGCCAGAAGGTAACACAGGCATGAGGGAGCCCCGGGACATAAAGCAGCCAGCCACTGCACCGTCAACAAACTCGAGTGAGCAAGCGAGTGGGGACTGACAGCATCCATACATCCCAGTTTACCAAAACACTCTATGTCTGAGGACCCTCCAGATCTACTCCTTTACCTCATAAACACCATTAACAAAAGGCTTGACTAAACAGATATGTTTTCAGCCTAGACTTAAATGCTGAGACTGTGTCTGATTCCCGAACATTACTTGGAAGGCTGTTCCATAACAGTGGGGCTTTGTAAGAAAAGGCTCTGCCCCCTGATGTAGCCTTCACTATACGAGGTACCAGCAGATAGCCTGCACCTTTTGATCTAAGTAGGCGTGGCGGGTCATAGAGGAGCAGAAGTTCACTCAGGTACTGTGGTGCGAGACCATTTAGTGCTTTAAAGGTCAATAGTAGTATTTTATAATCAATACGAAATTTGATTGGGAGCCAATGCAGTGTGGATAAGACAGGCGTGATGTGGTCATATTTTCTAGTTCTAGTAAGGACTCTTGCTGCGGCATTTTGAACTAACTGGAGCTTGTTTATGCACTTATTGGAACATCCAGACAGTAAGGCATTACAATAATCCAACCTGGAGGTAACGAAAGCATGGACTAGTTTTTCTGCATCATGCAATGACATTAAATTTCTTATCTTTGCAATATTTCTGAGATGAAAGAAAGCTATCCGGGTGATGTTATCAATGTGAGTTTCGAATGAAAGACTGGGGTCAATAATCACTCCGAGGTCTTTTACTGCTGCACGTGAAGAAACAGAAAGGCCATCCAGAGTTACTGTGTAATCAGAAAACTTACTTCTAGCTGTATGTGGTCCTAGCACAAGTACTTCAGTCTTGTCAGAGTTAAGCAGAAGGAAATTTATAAGCATCCAGTGTCTAATGTCCTTAACACATTCCTCAATTTTATTAAGCTGGTGTCTCTCATCAGGTTTTGCAGAGACATACAACTGTGTGTCATCAGCATAACAGTGGAAACTAATACAATGTTTATGAATAATATCGCCCAGAGGTAACATATATAGAGAAAAAAGCAGTGGACCCAAGACAGAACCTTGTGGAACACCAAACTTTACCTCGGTACGTCTAGAAATATCACCATTTATATCGACATACTGATAACGATCAGTTAGATAAGACCTGAGCCAGGAGAGGGCCATTCCCTTAACTCCCACAACATTTTCTAGTCTATCCAGAAGAATGGAATGATCAATGGTATCAAATGCTGCACTAAGGTCAAGCAACACAAGTAGCGAGACACAGCCCTGATCAGACGCCAACAGTAGGTCGTTTACTACTTTAACCAGTGCTGTCTCTGTGCTATGATGAGGTCTAAATCCTGACTGATACATTTCATGGATGTTATTCCTATGTAAATATGAGCATAACTGCTGTGCCACAGCTTTTTCAAGGATCTTGGAGATAAAGGGGAGGTTTGATATTGGCCGATAATTGGACAGCTGACAGGGATCAAGGTCAGGTTTTTTAATCAGGGGTTTGATAACTGCTAGTTTAAAGGATTTGGGTACATAGCCAATCATAAGAGAAGAATTTATTATTTTTAGAAGCGGTTCAATTACTCCAGGCATTATCTGTTTGAATAGATGTGTCGGTAAGGGATCTAGTACGCAAGTTGAGGCTTTTGATGTAGAGATTAATGAAAGTAATTCAGTTTCTTTTAGGGGAGTAAAACATTCTAACTGATGATCTGATACAGTTATATTGTTAACTACAAGGTCACTTTCATTGTCTAACCTTAAATTAGTAGTTTGAATTTTTTGTCGGATATTCTCAATTTTGTCATTAAAAAAATTCATGAAGTCGTTGCTACTACATACTGCAGGTGTGCATGTGTTGATAGTGGACTTATTCCTGGTTAATTTTGCTACAGTATTAAATAGGAATCTAGGATTATTTTTGTTATCTTCTATTAGGGAGGAGAGATATGTTGATCTCGCAGCACTAAGAGCTTTTCTATACTTCAGGAAGCTCTCCTTCCACGCCAATTTGAACACTACCAATTTTGTTTGACGCCATTTACGTTCCAATTTTCGAGTGGTCTGTTTTAATGTGCGAGTGTCATCATTATACCAGGGTGCTAATTTTTTGTCTCTGACCATTTTCCTTTTTAGAGGAGCTACATTATCTAAAGTATGGCGGAATGTTGACTCTAAGCATTCAGTTGCCTGATCGAGTTCTGCAGGGGCTGACAGTGACCCAATCAAAGTTGACAGCTCTGGGAGATCATTTATAAAGCTCTGTGCAGTAGTTGACGTGAAAGTACGTTTAATACAGTAGCGTGGTGAGGTACATATATTATTACTCAGACATATTTTGAATGAGATGAGACAATGATCTGAGATAACTTCAGACTGTGGAAGTATGACTATATTGTCTACGTTTAATCTGAATGTTAGTATTAGATCAAGGGTGTGACCACCATTATGGGTCGGTCCTATGACATTCTGCTTAATCCCGACTGAATCTAAGATGGACACAAACGCTGTTTTTAAAGGGTCTTCTGGGTTATCAAAGTGAATATTAAAATCTCCGACAACTAAAGCTTTGTCTAAGGAAATAACCAGATCTGAGATAAAATCTGCAAATTCAGAAAGAAACTCAGAATATGGCCCCGGGGGCCTGTAAATAATAAGCAATGGAATTAACTGGGTAGACTTATTTTTCGAGGCTACATACATTATATGAGTATGAAGAACTTCAAATGTATTAAATTTATAACCAGGTTTGTGTGTTACACCTAGATAATCGTTATAAATAACCGCGACGCCTCCTCCTCTGCCAGTTAGACGAGGCTGGTGTATATAACTGTATCCAGGAGGACTCGCTTCATTTAATGCTATATATTCATTTGGCTTAATCCATGTTTCTGTTAAACACAGTACATTAAACTCCTGATCAGTAATGAGTTCATTAACCATTAGCGCTTTAGATGTAAGAGATCTAATATTTAATAGCCCCACCTTTAGATCAAAGGTGCTGGCAGCAGCTGTACAGTCAGTCTGATCTAATTTTATATTGATTAGGTTACTGGAACAAACTCTCTGAAAATTTCTACCTTTTTGTTGAGCTCGGGGAACAGACACAGTCTCGATGTAGTGGGCCCTGAGTGACGACTCTGTGCAGCTAGCAGACAGTCGGTTTAGCCTGTTCGTCTGCTCCCTGGCCTTGGCTCTGGATTGTCAGAAATTAACTAGGCCTGTTCTGAGACTATGACCTATGCTGCAGGAAATGAGAGCAGCACCTTCCCGAGTGGGATGGATACCGTCCCGCCCTAACAGGCCAGCAGTGCCCTCAAAATTAGCCCAATTATCTATAAAGCCCACACTGTTTTCAGAGCACCACCTGGACAGCCAGCAGTTCAGCGACCATAACCTGCTGTAAGCTACATCGCCACGCCGCATTGGGATGGGGCCAGAGCATACTACAGCATCGGACATCGCCTTCGCTAATTTAAACACCTCTACAAAGTTACTCTTAGTAACCTCAGACTGACGAAGGCGTATATCATTAGCTCCTGCATGGATAACTATCTTTGAGAACCTGTGCTTGCCTAGGACCCTAAGATTACCTGCTATGTCCGGCGCCCTGGCTCCCGGTATACACCTGACTAAAGCTGCTGGTGCCCCTAAAGGCTGAGCTAATTTCACGTGCCGTATGATAGAGTCCCCTATAACCAGAGCTCTTTCAGGTTTCTCAGTGGGTGCATCACTAAGGAGAGCAAACCTGTTCGACACGTGACGCGGAGAGGAGTGGTGCTCCCGTGGGCGAGCCTCAGCGGTAGCTTTGGCTCTACGCTTATGCCGCCGAGCCGTCACCCATTCGCCCCGCTGTAAGGGCTCTAATGCCGGAGTTGGGGGATTGCTAACTCCACCTAGGGTGTCCAGACTAGGGTGTCCCCATGTCCGCGTGGGTTTCCTCCGGGTGCTCCAGTTTCCCCCACAGTCCAAAGACATGCAGGTTAGGTTAACTGGTGACTCTAAATTGAGCGTAGGTGTGAATGTGAGTGTGAATGGTTGTCTGTGTCTATGTGTCAGCCCTGTGATGACCTGGCGACTTGTCCAGGGTGAACCCCGCCTTTCGCCCGTAGTCAGCTGGGATAGGATCCAGCTCGCCTGCGACCCTGTAGAACAGGATAAAGCGGCTACAGATAATGAGTTGAGATGATTATATTTATATCTACACTGTCTTGCAAAAGTATTCATCCCCCTTGGTGTTTGTCCTGTTTTGTTGCATTACAAGAATTAAAATGGATTTTTGGAGGGTGAGCACCATTTGATTTACACAACATGCCTACAACTTTAAAAGTGCACATTGTTTTTTTGTTTGTTTGTTTTTGTTTTTGTGATAGAAGCAATAATTAAGATGAAAAAAAACAGAAATCTGGAGTGTGCATAAGCATTCACCCCCCAAAGTCAATACTTTGTAGAGCCACCTTTTGCTGCAATTCCAGCTGCAAGTCTCTTGGGGTATGTCTCTATTAGCTTAGCACATCTAGCCACTGGGATTGTTGCCCATTCCTCAAGGCAAAACTGCTCCAACTCCTTCAAGTTAGATGGGTTGCGTTGGTGTACAGCAATCTTCAAGTTATGCCACAGATTCTCAATTGGATTGAGGTCTGGGCTTTGATTAGGCCATTCCAAGATATTTAAATGTTTCCCTTTAAACCACTCCAGTGTAGCTTTAGCAGTATGTTTAGGGTCATTGTCCTGCTAGACCGTGAACCTTCGCCCCAGTCAGTGTTGTTTTCGTTAACGATGACGATGATGAAATGATTTCATTAACGCACCTTTTTTTCATGACTAAAACGAGACAGTGACGAGCTAAACATAACTCTTTGATCACGAAAATATGACAAGACGTATCTGTCGTTTTCGTTGACGAGACAAGACGAAAATGTTAGTGGGTTGGCTATAGGACTATCAAAATACATGGTGTTTCCTCCAACGGTGCATGCAATTTGTATGCCAAATGCTGAAAATATCAGCAATGCACCTGCATCCTGTCCTTTTTGGTCACGCCCACCACCGGCACAGTGCACACCGGGGCAGCCACACACAGTTCATGGACCATGGCGGCGGCAACGCCAGCACAAGGGCTTGGTGGGCGAAAAAGACATGATGATTTATGGACATACTTTACACATAATCCAGTAGAAAATAAAACGGAATGCCTTGTCGTGGGAGACAGAGGTACACGCTGTGGCTATAAACTATGTGGCAAGACTACGACCAACCTCAAGAGGCATCTAAAGGCTCACCATGCTGCTATTTCTGCGACGGTAAGTTAACGTTACAAGAAGTCCTGTTAACAAATCATGTATACGTTTGCTAGCTTTGGTTAATGTCACTCAACAATCGGGCTGTGATGAATTTCCTATGAAATTTTCCAAAGCACCGTGACCTGGCGAAAATGAACAGGACCGCTAGCTTCATGCTAAAGTTGGCTTGGTTAAGCTAACTTAAATTCAATTAACATGTCATGAGTAAAACTTGTCCTGCAGGGATTTTTGGTGGGACAACAACTGAATGCTTTGTCATATATTGACCCATATTTGAGTTACTATGAAACATACAGGGGGAAATGTAGCTTTTCAGACCTGTTGCTGTGCCTTAATATGTCTAAGCCCATGTTTACATTAGACCGTATCAGCGGATCATCAGATTAACATTTTTAAAACGATTAGTGTGCACACAGCAACACCAATACACGATTTGCGTGCACACAGCAATACCAATACACGGATACGCTCGGCTCCGCAGGCATCCTGCGCTCCAAATCACTCCGCCCTGAACAGCGAGTGCCCTCTGGAGGGTGCGCACTCCGGCCTTGCGCAGCTCACAGAGCGCGCGAGTGAAGTGAACAAGCAGTGATTCGGGACTGAGCCGCTGTGTGTGTGATCCCAGCGCATATCACTTACCACTTGCAAGTGGAAGGATGGCAAGCCTAAAGACAATCATAACTACACAATGGGCAGTATTTGCATCAGTATTTGCAGTATTTTCATACTGCAAATACTCTTTAATGAAAGGTGATACAAGGCGGAAGTCCGCGCCGTTTTTCAGCAGTCGCGTCACATGACCAACGCCAGCGAATCAGGAAGGTGGATGTTACAGTGACATTGTCCAATGAGACGCCAGCTAGAGCTCAGCACAGCGTATCCGCGTATTCTGAATGTTTACACAGCACCGGAGCTGACACGATCTGGATTGAATACGTGGACGCTGGCGGATTCCCGTTTCCCGGCGTTTCCAGGCGGTTTAATGTAAACGGACAGTGCATCCGCGAAGAAAACGAGACAGATACGGTCTAATGTAAACGTAGCCTAAATGAGCAGCAGCACACCTGGCTACTCGAACGCTAGCAGCACGTTTAGCCATCATTAACGGACAGCGTGGTCAACTTCTAGTTGTGTGTTCATCATGACATGTTTGTGCTCTATCAGTGCATTGCGACATGTTAAACAGAGGCAGAAACACGAGTCTGTGAACAATGGAGTATACACACTAGACAGCGTTTATGTAGAGAGCATGCAGACTAGACAGCGTTTATGTAGAGAGCATGCGCACTAGACAGCATTTATGTAGAGAGCATGCGCACTAGACAGCGCTTATGTAGAGAGCATGCGCACTAGACAGCGTTTATGTAGAGAGCATCTGCACTAGACAGCGCTTATGTAGAGAGCATGCGCACTAGACAGCGTTTATGTAGAGAGCATGCAGACTAGACAGCGTTTATGTAGAGAGCATGCGCACTAGACAGCGCTTATGTAGAGAGCATGCAGACTAGACAGCGTTTATGTAGAGAGCATGCAGACTAGACAGCGTTTATGTAGAGAGCATGCGCACTAGACAGCGTTTATATAGAGAGCATGCAGACTAGACAGCGTTTATGTAGAGAGCATGCAGACTAGACAGCGTTTATGTAGAGAGCATGCGCACTAGACAGCGCTTATGTAGAGAGCATGCGCACTAGACAGCGTTTATGTAGAGAGCATGCAGACTAGACAGCGTTTATGTAGAGAGCATGCGCACTAGACAGCGTTTATATAGAGAGCATGCAGACTAGACAGCGTTTATGTAGAGAGCATGCGCACTAGACAGCGCTTATGTAGAGAGCATGCAGACTAGACAGCATTTATGTAGAGAGCATACGCACTAGACAGCGTTTATGTAGAGAGCATGCAGACTAGACAGCGTTTATGTAGAGAGCATGTTATGCACAACCTGTCAACCTCGATTACAATTTCCTATCTCTGTATTGGCCTAATTTAATGTTTTAAAGTAATTATTTTTTGACTAAAATGAATAACTGACTAAAACTTGACTAAAACCCTTTTAGTTTTCGTCGACTAAAACTAGACCAAAACTATCAAAGATAGAATTGACTAAAATGTGACTAAAACTAAAATAAGCATTTCGTCCAAAAGACTAAGACTAAAACTAAATAAAAAATGGCTGCCAAAAACAACACTGGTCCCAGTCTCAAACCTCTGGCTGACTCAAACAGGTTTTCCTCCAGAATTGCCCTGTATTTAGTGTCAGCCATCTTTCCTTCAGTCCTGACCAGCTTTCCTGTCCCTGCAGATGAAAAAAACAGGTCAAGCACCAAGGAGGATGAATACTTTTTCAAGACACTGTATGTGGCAAAGGGGATGGGGTCAAGTGCCATCGTGACCTGCCCAACGCCCAAGACCAAAAAGGGGGTGAGGCAGTTCCTGGGGCTGGCTGTTATCATAGGTTTGTCCCTCTATATTCAAATGTCACCAGCCCGCTGGCTGATCTCACTAACAAGGGAGCTCTAGACCTGGTCCAGTGGATGGAGCCCTGACACCCGGCTTTCACCCAGGTAAAGGTTGCACTGTGTGTTGGGTCATTCCCCTAACTTCTCTGTCCCCTTTGTGTTGCAGATGGATGCATTGGACAGAGGGCTGGGGGCCGTTTTGTCCCAGGTGGTAGATGAGGAGGGGCGCCCAGTGCTCTATGTACATAAGCCGCAAGCTCTTGAAACGAGATACTAAGTTCAGCAAAATTGAAAAGGAGTGTCCGGCCATCGAGTGAGCGGTCCTCACCATCCAGTATGACCTGCTAGTACTCCCTTTCACGCCCCGCTCTGGTGGCTCCACCGCATGAAGGATGCCAACGCGTGGATCACCCATTGATATCTGATCATTCCATCATCAAGTCTAATTCTTTTCAGGACTTTATTTAATTTTCTTAAGTTTTCAAATAATATCTGCATTCTTTTGTAAAATTAAGAGAGCCAATATAGACCAGTGCATGCACACACACACACACACACACACACACACACACACACACACACTAAACTTGCTCCTTCCCACTATGTGGTACAGACAGACTCTCGCTTGGCTATAAATACCTCTCTAATGTAGGAGTGAATTGAAATGTGTGTGTGTAGTGGGGGGTGCAGCCTCTTGCTTTATGTGCTTCACTGAAATCTCAAAGCTGCTGAGAACCATCACTCCATCCAGCATGTGGTGGCATTCACACATCCCTTCATTGTCATTAAGATTCTAAGAACTCACCCTGACAACCTTCTCCATCAGAGCAGGTGTGTGTAAAGTGGAGATTGCTCAGGTATGTGTGTGAGAGAAGATTGAGGCTGTGTGTGCAGTCAGTACAGTTATACACTAATCAGGGCTCGAAATTCTTTTTTTTTTTCCACCGGCCAACCGGACTAGTTACCTTCCAAAGTAACTCGCCAAACAGAAAATCAACTAGCCAAAATTTGCTCATGTATGAATTTTACTTCTGTCAAAAATAACACAAAAGAGAGTAGTTAGACCTACCCTGCTCCCACGTTTGCTTATAAGTCCTTTGTCGTTTCTCCTCTTCAGACCGAGGTCGCTTTGTCCCCGTCTCTGGCGGTTTCTGTACACCTTTCAGAAAATTCCACATCACAACTTAGCTTTGGCAGATGTAGATGTAAACAACAACAAAAACACGTGTTTAAATGGGTGATAATGTGGCCACATCTATAGAATTTGATAACGTGATGTGGCAGCAGGGACGTGGCCAAGCGTCGGCCTGTGAATGGAGGGCGGAGTCAGGGAAGGTAAGTGGTGGAATCATTGCACCTGATGGGGATTAACCTGTGTTTGTGTGTCTTCCCCAGTGACTGCGCCCTTTAAAAGGAGAGGAGAGCAGAGAAAGGGAGCTCTCTCTCCCCAACCAGAACACGTGTGTGTGTGTGTGTGTGTGTGTGTGTGTGTGTGTGTGTGTGTGTGTGTGTGTGTGTGTGTGTGTGGCGGCTGCGAAGTGATAAAAGGCTAGCAATAAATAGTTCATTGAGAACTCAGTTCTGGCCTGCCGTGCTTCTGTGCTCCACTTACCTGGTCCAATACTACACGTGATTACCGCAATATTCAACGAGATGCGTTATATGCATGCGCAGTAGTGAAAAAAAACGACAGCCTGATTCGTACACGATATGATTCGGAATTCTTCGGTATTTTCCGTCCTGCCGATAAACACATCGATTAACACAGACACGGCACACGCTTAATATGTGGCGGCTTTAGTTGACAGTGTGTCTGAATCTTCTCTTCATATATATTTTTTATTTTCAACTAGCCAGCCGGGCTGGCTAGTGACAGGAATTACCCGCCAAATGACAAATTAAGTCGCCTCGGGCAACCGGACCACCGCGAATTTCGAGCCCTGACTAATGTATAATGTTACTCAGCTGATCTGTGATAAAGTAAAAAATCTCATTCAGTCCAGTCACTGTGATGGACAGAAGTGCGTGTTCTGTTTAATAGTGTGTTAAAGTAAACAATAATAAAAAAAAAAGGAGACAGCCCTGATCAGATGCCAACAGTAGGTCATTTACTACTTTAACCAGTGCTGTCTCTGTGCTATGATGAGGTCTAAATTCTGACTAATACATTTCATGGATGTTATTCCTACGTAGATGATGAGTATAACTGCTGTGCCACAGCTTTTTTCTAGGATCTTGGAGATAAAGAGGAGGTTTGATACTAACCTATATTTGGACAGCTGACAGGGGTCAAGGTCAGTTTTTTTTTTAATCAGGGGTTTGATAACTGCGGGCGGCATGGTGGTGTAGTGGTTAGTGCTGTCGCCTCACAGCAAGAATGTCCGGGTTCGAGCCCAGTGGCCGGCGAGGGCCTTTCTGTGTGGAGTTTGCATGTTCTCCCTGTGTCCGTGTGGGTTTCCTCCAGGTGCTCCGGTTTCCCCCACAGTCCAAAGACATGCAGGTTAGGTTAACTGGTGACTCTAAATTGACCGTAGGTGTGAATGTGAGTGTGAATGGTTGTCTGTGTCTATGTGTCAGCCCTGTGATGACCTGGCGACTTGTCCAGGGTGTACCTCGCCTTTCACCCGTAGTCAGCTGGGATAGGCTCCAGCTTGCCTGTGACCCTGTAGAAGGATAAAGCAGCTAGAGATAATGAGATGAGATGAGAATGAGATAACTGCTAGTTTAAAGATTTAAGAGTACATAGCCAGTGTCAAGGGAAAAATTGATTATTTTTAGATGAGGTTTGATTGCTTCTGGTATTATTTGTTTGAAGAGTTGTGTAGGTAGGGTATCTAGTACACAAATTGAAGATTTTGATGTGGAAATTAGTGAAGTTAGTTCAATTTCTTTAAGGGGAATAAAATATTCTAATTGTTGATTTGATATAGTTACCGTATACTGTTGTCTAAAGGGTTACATAAATTGTCTGGCTTTAAATTAATAGTTTGAATTTGGATTTCAGGATTGTTTTCAGTGTAATGTATAACTTCTGTCTTGGGTTGGTTAGTGGAGTTGGAAATTTCATGCCTGTCTGACATGGTTGTGTTCACCACACACAATGCATCTAAACTGTGGTACTCTCGAGTGCTCAGGACCAGGCACAAACACAGGAGGCAGGATATGGTGCAAGGAAAAGTGCTCTTTATTTACAAGCGAGGCAGGGAAAAATGGTCAAGGGAATGAGTGCAGGCTTTGGTGCAGATTCTTGGTGCTAGAGTAGAGAGATGAAGGGAGGATGTCATCCGAGGGCCACTGCTCACGAGAGGCATCAAACAGGTGAGCCGATTCCACTGGTGTAGTGGAGACCATTATTGGAGTTTGAGCCTGGAGGCAGACAAAGAGAGAAGAACAGAATCTGTCCCACTCTTCACCATCCTCTTGCTCAAATGGTTGTAGAAGCAGCATCTTTTCATATCCTTCAGGCGCCTCATGGAGGGGGAAGCCATGGCCTAATGGTTAGAGAAGTAGCTTTGGGCCCAAAAGGTCACTGGTTCAATTCTGAGCCAGCAGGAATAGCTGAAGTGCCCTTGAGCAAGGGCTTCCCAGACTGTTCCCCAGGCTGCTCCGAGTATGTTGGACATTGCTCTGGATAAGAGTATCTGCTAAATGCCATTAATGTAATGAGCAGGAGTACTGATCAGTGAGCTCCAGGCACACAGGATTAGGTCTCCCCTCCACTCTGCCTTGTGCTCGGTGTTTATCACAGTAGTGCTGGAGCAGAGCTGTCCTTTCAGCAGCATGGTGAGGAGCACTTGTGCTGTTGTGCACTACGGCTGCTGGCCTGCCATTGTCACAGCTAATAAAAATCATATCAGCTTTACTGTTTACTTCAACCATTAGTTTTACAGAGAGATTGAATGGCTGTTTGATTGTATGTTTAAGATCATGTCGTAAACATGAAACAGCGGGAAAAAACATGACATTTTCTTCGAAATACTGGAAAGTGTTAGAATAGGAACAAACATGTTGTTTATCATCAGGCTGCATCCAATTAATTCAACCATTTTAGCTTCAATGAGAAAATCCACCACTGCTCTGTTCATCCAAGAGGGTCATCTGATGTTTAACTCACCAACCTCGGACTCCCTCAATCACTATGGAGCCATCCAGTGTGCACTTCCACCCGTGTCTCTGGGTCAGGCAGGAGAAACCTGCTGAGTTTCCAACTGCAATCGGCTTTTCTAACTTTCATTATACTGTGACTGTTACTTGCAGTATTTCTATTGTTGTTCTCTTAGGCACTGTTTTTAGGTATTTATTTCTTGCGCAGTTCTTATTACATACAGGGTTTTTTTTTGCTCTCCAGCTTGTATTGTTGTATTTTAACTTATACTGTATTGTTATGGAGGTGGTACGGTGGTGTAGTGGTTAGCACTGTTGTCTCACAGCAAGAAGGTCCGGGTTTGAGCCCAGCGGCTGGTGAGGGCCTTTCTGTGTGGAGTTTGCATGTTCTCCCCGTGTCCGCGTGGGTTTCCTCCGGGTGCTCCGGTTTCCCCCACAGTCCAAAGACATGCAGGTTAGGTTAACTGGTGACTCTAAATTGAGCGTAGGTGTGAATGTGAGTGTGAATGGTTGTCTGTGTCTATGTGTCAGCCCTGTGATGACCTGGTGACTTGTCCAGGGTGAACCCCGCCTTTCGCCCGTAGTCAGCTGGAATCGGATCCAGCTTGCCCACGACCTTGTCCAGGATAAGTAGCTACAGATACTGTAATGGATGAATGGATGTATTGTTATGGAGCCTCTTCTGGCACAAGAATTTCCCTCAGGACTAATAAAGTTTTATCTTGAGAAGATAAAAGTTTTAAAATGAGAAGAAAAAAGAAGAGAAAGAAAAGAAAGTAAAGTAAATAATCAGGAAAACTAACTAGGAAACACTTGAAGACACGTTCCAAACACCTGCACTCTCACCCACTACCCATAATCCTCAGAGAGAGAGAGAGAGAGAGAGAGAGAGATGTTAAAGGTGGACAAGTCTGAACTCATCACTGCACTGAATAAATGTGTCAGGACTTGGTTGGATATCACCTAGCCACACCTTTTAATAGTGTATTCATTCATTCAAACTCCATCCCTCTTTACAATTACCACAATACCGGCTATATGCAATGCTTCAGTCCTCTGCTTCACTCTGGTAAACTATATTTGTGCAATAATCTTTATTAAAATAATTGAAATACAATTTGCCTCCAGCATGTTTTCAGTGCTGACATGATAAAATGTTATGATGTCCTGAGGCTTAACTAGGTTTTGTTGATTTTTTTCACCGTGTTATCTGTAGGGAACAAGTGCTCACTCTTTACACTAATTCCATTTTAATTGCTTTAGCAGGAGCACAGTTACAGACGCCACATGGTATGCAGCTGCCAGTACGGCCGGAGGGCAGCGTTTCTGAAGTGCTGTGGTGAGAGAGTGAGTGCCAGCTCCATCATGAATCTGCCTCCTGCTCTTTTATAACGCAGCTCAGGGCCGTTTGTCAAACTGGCGTTTATTTTCCCCACAAATCACATTGCTCTCTGTCTCAGTTCAGACTCGGAGGGGGGAAAGTCGCTGCTTAGAAAGTTATTCTCACTAAACTGTGACAGGATTTAGAGAGAATGGGATTAAATGGGTTTAAAAAAGACATATCTGGTATAAATGTTGACAAAGTCTGGCAGAAGAAAGGGATGTTAGCTTATCAAGGCCTTTCTGATTTTTTTTAAATGATTTTTTCAACAAAGCATTATGGAAATTAGCTCCTTATCCCTGCGTCAGGAAAACGAAAAAGACTCATTTAAAGGACACAAAGAAAAATATACACTGTACATCACAGACATGTTTAGAAGAAGAATTCTTTTGTGGTTTTTCTATTGTCATTGTGTATGTTGACTTTTTCTGGGAGATAAATTCTCATTGTTTTTATTTATGGCAAAGTTTTGTTCAGTTTAAGCAGCTCCCTCTCTCCTCACCACACTGTTCCACACTGAAGTAAAAAAAAAAATCAAAAGCATAAAACAAAAATGAGAAACACAAAGAAAAAAAGTGGATAAATGTGAGTTTTAGGGATAAAGAAATTTACATAATCAATTTATTCTACCAAATGCTCAAGCGTAAACTTCATTGACCCTGTTTGAGGTTCACTTCATTTATTATAAAATCAGGGATATCGCTCTGAAGTGGATTTTCTGTCTGCTAATATTTTGAAATAATGCTGATAGTCACATTCAAACAAGCTGCACTTACATTATCAAGTACAAATATCTTGAGGATTTACTTAATTTAATGATTATTTCTCTCTGATTAGCTCATCCGGTCATAAGGCTGATGAGCTGTTGCCATGGCGTGGCATCCGTCGCCCACAATTCAGTTAAATCGTATCTCCTCCGTCTGTTCTTCACAGATTTCCATTCTAATTGTTTGTTTGTTTTTAAAGAACTCATCACTCTGCACAAAACTTGGTCATTGTTTTGTCAATTTTTTTGCTAATGAGTTCCTAATTAGGCTAAATTAACGAATTTTACAGGCCTCTCACTAGAATTGTATCTCTTCTCTTGTTTCTCATCCGATTTCAGTTCTGATTGATGTTTTGGTTCGATCTTCCCTTAAGGAGTAAAACTTGGTTGTCTGTTTGTTGATTTTCCTGTTGTAAACAATTTGTTTACAACTTTGTTTATTTCCAGTTAAATCGTGTCTCCTCCCTCAGTTCTCAATGGATTTCAGTTTTCATTGTTTTATGTGAAAGAACTCGACCTCCTGCACAAAACTTGGTCATTGTATTGTCAGACTTTTTGCGAACAAATTCGTCATTAGGTCACTTAACACATTTTCTTCTCACTAGAATTGTGTCTCCTCTCTCATTTATCATGCGATTTCAGTTCTGATTGATGTTTTGGGTCGATCTTCCCTCAGGAAACAAAATGTAGTTCTTTGTTGATGTTCCTGTTGCAAACAGCTTGTCATGGAGGTTGATCCTCTCTCTCATCATCACATTTCAGTTCTGTTTAATGTTTTGGTCGTCATGGCAGGCCAGATGAGCTACTACGGCCTTGATGTTCTGGTTTAAAAAACTATCAAGTCTATTTCTAGAGACAGTATTTTCATATTTTCATGCTTGAAATTGTTTTATTCCATTTACTGTATTTTATTCAGACACTTTTGCTTGTTTGAAGCATTTGGAAAAAAAACAGCAAAAAATATCTGCCTGTGAGACACTTATAAGCTACAGATGAGTAACTATGGTCTTATTATAGACTTAATAGTCTTATATTGTTTGGTGATCTGAACTGTAGACAGTGATCCATCAGCTTCCAGTTCATGGCAGGGCTGTGCCATGGTGGTTCCAAACCAATTTCCTTTCAGCTGAGGGCGACAGTTTGGGTTTTCTTGAAGCAAAGTGGCTTGGCAAAGTGACTACACCTCACCATAACTTGGATACAATTGTTTGAACTGATCTTGGAATTTGCAGTTGTTTAGAAATGGCTCCAAGAGACATTCCAGAGTTATGTACATCTGCGATCCTCTTTCTCAGATCTGCACTGAGCTCCTTGGACTTTCCCATTGTATTGTGTGTTGGTCAATCCAGTGAGTGCTGTTAACAAACCCTTTTTATGAAGGCACAGAGAAGCTACCAGCTGTAGTCAATCACTAACAGGACAGGAAGTTAAGAGACCTCGGTCTTGGCAAGATAAGAGACATTTTGGAAGTTTCAGCACCTCTGAATTAATAATGTAATTGAGTGTATGTAAATTTTGACCCTGTGTTGATTTCAGAAAACCCAAAGAAAATTAAAACTTGTGCACCAAATTCTAGTGTTTTTTTTTTTAAATTAAAGCTGTATGCTGTACAATCATTCTGCCACAGAAAAAGAACAGTTCAAAGAAATTACTGAAAGGCCAAATACTGCCATGACATTCATGTCACTGTATGTAAACTTCTGACCACAACTGTATATACATATGTATATATAATGCTTTTTGGCCCTAAAGAGGTCCACATAGTTACCTTAAAGCGCATATCCTGGACCAAACTCATTTTTTTTTTTTTTTATATATATGAAAGAATGTCTCTTTACACACTCATCCAGAAGGGTAATTTTGCACAAGGCCATCTGTCTACAGCAGAAAAAAATAAAATAACAATATGCGTCTGGAAAAATCCCAAGGGAGTCTGGAGCCAGATTCGTGACGTCACCTGCGGAAGCGCCAGCAGGCTGCACGAGCTTGCACGGTTTCAGTGCACAGCCTGTGTAGACCAAGTTTAGCAGCTAGTGATTTTGCATTGAAATATGGAACTGTCACCTGAGCGCAATGTTACTTCACCTTTGGATGAAGAATGTAATGTTGCTACACCCTCCTACAATACATCTGTTAACCATTTTAATAATTATATGATAACGTTGAAAAAATTTGCAGAAAACCACCAGGTCGTTTTCTCATAAACAAACCAGTGCTGACGTAGGATTCAGAGGGAGGCGTCCCACATCCGACGTCACGAAAATCAATGTTTCCCGGGAAATCCAAATCCCAAGTTTTTTCAGAGGCGGACCAATTCGCCTCAAACGGCTTGAGTTCAACTGAATTTTTCTGGTATTGCACAAGGTAAAAAATTGCACAAAATGCAAAATGTGACAGATATTTGACCAAAGTTTAATATAAAATAGGAGAATTACATTGATCTTGCTCCTGAATTTACCCGTGATATGCACTTTAAGGTCCAAAAATGAGCCCTCGAGCGTACATTAGTGTAGATTGTACCTTGGTGGACAGAAATGGACTCCTACTGTACCCCTAATTCTGACAGTGTAGCATAGGAGTTCAGCAATAAACATGGACAAAATGTCTGTTCATTTACTACCGCTAGTTCCTCTACAACATGAAGACAAACTAGATAAAGACTGTGACGAAAGTCACAGTCATTTGCGCTAGCTGTTACAAACTGGTGTAACAGGCCATAGTATACTCCCAGTTCCGGACTATACCTGGGGTTAAAGCGGCCTAGACTAGATTATGCCCCGGGTATGTTATGGCCTAGGCCAATTTATACTCTGTGGTATATTATAGCTGGCCAATTCATACCCCTCAGGCCAAATTATATCCCCATGATATCAGTAGTGTTGAGCGATATACACAAGAATTACTTAACTTTTCAACATTTTATTGAGTTCAGTTTTGTCAGGTAAGTTAAGTGAGAAAGCAAACTGACCTAAATCTTAAAACTCTTAACACAGAGACTTTTATTACTTCAACCAGAAAAACTTTAATCACTAAAAATATTAAACTTCCACAAAGATCAAAGATTACTGCCACACTTTTCAGTAGTGTTTACACATTAAAATAAAAGCACATATCCAAAACATTATAATGCAATTGTAACATGATGTTCAATTAATTTGACTATTCATAATATAGGCGGCACGGTGGTGTAGTGGTTAGCGCTGTCGCCTCACAGCAAGAAGGTCCAGGTTCGAGCCCCGTGGCCGGCGAGGGCCTTTCTGTGTGGAGTTTGCATGTTCTCCCTGTGTCCGCGTGGGTTTCCTCCGGGTGCTCCGGTTTCCCCCACAGTCCAAAGACATGCAGGTTAGGTTAACTGGTGACTCTAAATTGACCGTAGGTGTGAATGTGAGTGTGAATGGTTGTCTGTGTCTATGTGTCAGCCCTGTGATGACCTGGCGACTTGTCCAGGGTGTACCTCGCCTTTCGCCCGTAGTCAGCTGGGATAGGCTCCAGCTTGCCTGCGACCCTGTAGAACAGGATAAAGCGGCTACAGATAATGAGATGAGATTCATAATATAATAAAACTCATAATGAACTGAAACTCCAACTTCTAAGACTGGTAAGTTCTAGCTACAATATAAATGCTCAAAGTTAAACACTGATAACATCAAAATGATCATGCTTGTTTTAAGATCAAGTGCATGTTCTGTTGTCGACTGTAGATTGAAGCTTGCGGGATAAGTCAACCAAATTGTGGAGTCACCAACTTTTGAGTGGATAACGATGTCGCAACTCAATAGAGTCCACTGAAAATGTGCAAGGAAGCTCAAGATGTTATGTAAACATATTCCTTATATTGATGTCACGGACATCTATCCCCACCAATATGATTTAACGTTGGCATTTCACTAGCTAGGGCCCTAGTAAAAATAGACTTTCCTAACTGTAATTTACAAAGATTTCAGTTTACAAATAATGACGTGCACAAAATGAGAAAAACTTTAATCACTTGGAAACAGGAACTCGTTCAGTTTCTTCCAAGTTAAAAAGTGAGTATATATACTATGTAAATACAATCAAATCCTCTTTACACAGAGGGGTATATTCTGGCCTGGAGGGGTATAGTCTGGCCTAGGCTAGTTTACATCTTGGGTATAGTTTGGCCTAGGACAGTTTATCCCCCAGGGTATACTCTGGCCTGGGCTAAACTATACCCGGGTTTAATCTGGGCAAGGGTTAATTTGGCCTGCTACACCCAGGATGTCTGGTCACCATACCCTATAGATCTGGAACAGGAAGAGATAGAGAATGATGCTTAGTGAGGAAAAGTTGTGCCCTACTGCCCTGAAAAAAAAAATGATTGAAAAAATCATGAAAATTGCCAGAGTTATAAGTGACTGAAAAAAATCCAGTTTTTCATGGATCATTCCGGTTTGGTGATCCGGATCAGCACCAAAAGTCGTAGCAACATAATTCAACCTGGACTTATTCTTCATGTGAAATTTGGTGATGATTGGTTTAAAATTGAGGGAGAAATATCGTCCTAAAAATGTTAGGAGGAGGAGAAGAAGACGACAAAGAAGATAGATAGATAGATAGATAGATAGATAGATAGATAGATAGATAGATAGATAGATAGATAGATAGATAGATAGATAACTCAGAATTAGAATTAACTCAGAATTCATTTATTTGGATCTTCAACAAACATACATAAAGCATAAAAAAACAAAAATACTTGAAATAGGAAATATGAGAGATCCAGGGGACCTACATTAAGGTAATAAAAATAAAACCGCTATCATGCAGGCCACCATAGGCTCCCTGCAGGAACATAAAATATTTGTAGTTAACTTTTTTTTTACATTTCCATAATATGATGTTTAGGTTTGTGATAAAATTCACATTTGACTTATCTTGATAAATTTACACATAGCAATGTCACTTTTGAACAATCTTACATATATAACATACTTAAGCATTATACATAGTAATAGGCATGCAGTCAGTGGTGTATAAACAATATTATTTTATATATATGAAGAACATCTATCTTGAACGTATATAACAATTCACAACATTACAGCTCACACTATAGTTCTGAATGATATGCCGTTTAACATATGAAGAGAACCCTTGAAGACTATGTGTATGAACCTTTTCTAGAATGATTTTTGGTGTGGATTTAATAGTTTGAGGTAGATCATATCTAACACATTTTTCAGCAAATTTGTGTTTAGTTCTTGGTTGATAAATATGACTTGATGAGCGTGTATTATGAATTGGAGTTACAATATTAAAAGGTAGAGATTGAAAATAGCTGGGAAGAGTGCCTTCATGATATTTGAAATAAAATTTAAGTTTCTGTAGATAGAAAATATCTTCAAGCTTCAACAAATGGAGGTTCTTAAACAAGGGTTCTGTATGACAATTATATTTAGCACATGAAATGACTAATAATTTTCTTCTGAATCTTAAAAATCCGTTCACAATTAAATCCCCAAAGTAAGATACCAAAGTTTAGATGTGATAACACAAGAGAATTGTAAATCTTTATTTTTGCATCAAGGGGTAGAATATTTTTTAGTCTGTTTAGTATGCCTAAAGTTTTAGAAATTTTGTTTGCAATTTTGTCAACATGATCTTTCCAATTGAGGTTTTCATTTATTGTTAAGTCAAGAAAATTGAATGTACTGACTCTTTCAATAGAAGTATTATTTATTTGGAGATCAATGTGCCCAACTGATTTTTGTGGTGTATGAAATACAATGAATTTAGATTTATTAACATTCAGTGATAACTTATTCAACAGCAACCAGTTGTTTATTTTTTTGTAATTCATCATTTACTGTAGAGATGTTTGTAATTTGTTTATTATTTAAATCTATTTTGACAGTTGTTTGTAAGGTTGTGTCATCTGCATATATTATGAATGAGAAAAGCTTGCTACTTGCTGTTATATCATTCATGTAAATAATAAAAAGTAGGGGGCCAAGAATGGATGCTTGGGGAACTCCTATGTTTAAAGATTGATGAGACGAGTTATGATCTTCAAATGATACATATTGCTTCTGATTGGATAAATAATTTTTCAAGAGTGATAGAGATAGACCTTGTATTCCATAATGACTTAGTTTAATTTTAAGTATAGTATGATCTAAGGTGTCAAATGCTTTAGAAAGGTCTAAAAAAAACACTAAGTGGTATATTATTATGATCAAGTTCATAGATAAGTCGATCAGTTAGTTCAAGAGCTGCAAATTCTGTTGAGTGATTAGATCGGAAGCCATATTGAGAATTTATAAATAATTTGTTAACATGAAAATAGTCGTAAAGTTGATTGTATATAATTTTTTCAAATATTTTTGACATGGCAGGAAGTAATGAAATAGGGCGGTAGTTTAAGAACTGTGTTTCATCATCTTTTTTATAGACGGGGTGACTTTGGCTATTTTTAGCAGATTTGGAAAAATGCCAGTGGTTATAATTTGATTAACTATAGTTAAAATTGGTGACAATAGTACAGATTTAATACTTTTTAATAGCTTTATAGATATTTCATCGAATCCATAACTGGTTTTAGGTGCTAGCTTATCTATAATTTTTTCAATGTCATTCTGAGAAACAGTGTGAAAAAAAGTTTACAATGAACATTAATTTTTAAGTATTTTTTAAAATCAAGTGGATTGGATAATGTTAGGCCTTTTGCTAAATTTCCTCCAATATTAATAAAAAAGTCATTAAATTTTTCAGCAATAGTTAATTTGTCAGTTATAATTTTGTCATTATCTCTGAAATAGATTGGAAAATCTTTTTACTTATCCTATTGAGAATATTATTTATTGCTTTCCATGTTTTTTTAATATCTGACTTATACTTGTCAAAAAGCTGGTTGTAATATTTACACTGACAGATGCGGATAAGTTTCCTAATGATGTTATTGTAAGTATCTAAATTACTTTTAGCTTTAATGTACTCTTGAGATCCAGGGTCTGTTGATTTTTTTAATTCTATATAATTTATCTCTGTATTTTATTGATCTTAAAATGCCTTCAGTCATCCATGCTGATTTTTTGTGTTTGTACTTGTTGAATTTGACTATTTTCGTAAGAAAATGCTTTTTCTTAGCTTGTTGTATGATATCATGTAGTAGTAAACATGTCTCATTTGGATCAGCATTATTGTCTGTGTTAATGTTATACTTTTGCAGAAGAGATGCAATTTCATCTTTAAATTTGTTGATGGTCTCAGTGTTTTGCAGTGATAGGCTTACATATTTTGATCTTTGTTTAGTGATAAGGTAGTTGTCTAGGAAAGTGAAATATGGTTGATGATCTGAAAATTTAGTCAATAATATACCAGAACTAGTGCTAATGGTTTCTTCAGATAGTTTACAGAAGGAGTTATCTATGAGGCTACCATGTTTATTTGAGAAACGTGTTGGAAGAGTGATTTTTGGGTAGTAACTATAGCTTGTCAGCATATCAAAGTAGTCACTAATATGATTTTTTGAGTTAACTTTAAGTAGGTCAATGTTGTAGTCACCAACCAGTATTATATTACTGTTTTTGTCTAATTGGTTTAGTATAGTTGAAAGTTCAGAAGTAAAACTAGAGTAATCTGCAATTAGTTCTCTTGGGGGCCTATAAATATTAACAATGATTATTGTTTTTTTCTTAGAACCTTTGTTACTTACTTTGATAACCTGCCCTTCCCACGTAGAGAAATAATCTAATTTCATCAAAATTTCATAGCCAAAGTCACTGTGTATATAAGTAACGAGACCACCATACTGGCTACAGGATTTGGGTTGATCCAACATTGCATAGTTTTTTAACTGTAATTGTGATTTATCAGATTTTGCAGACAGCCAGCTTTCTTGTATGCATAGAACACTGAAGTGAAAATCAGTTACTTGTAAGGATTCTATAAACAGATTGAATTCATTAAATTTTGCATTAATTGATTGAATATTAGTGCTAAATATTGCAAATACATCTTTCTTTTTATCAATTAAATCCTTAAATGCATCATAGTCATAATAATTTTATAAGTTCAATTTGGTAATCCTCATCATCATCTGATACATTACTATGCATTATGTGAGTTAGAGAATTACATTCAACACCACCTGCATGTTTTAAGATATCATCATCATCCAGGGTCATAACTTATGAAAGGTAGTGAAACAAAATGTGACAAAATCAATAACATTATGATAAAACATTTGTACAATAAGCCATAAGTGTAAAATGTTGCATAAACAAAGAAACCTGCAAAGGAGGAAGCTAGTAAGAAATACGGTATAAAATAGTACCGGTAACAATAAATTGGAACACACATGCAAGTGAACCAATTACAGCTACATACAATTGCTGACATGGATTTATTTATTTGAATCGATGCTTATACTGTGTCAGTGTGGTTCTTAATCCTGTATAATCTGATGCTTCAATACTGAAATAAACTAAACTAGGGGTCATGACATTTGCAATTGGTATTATTTGTAAGACATACTAATTGTTTGAAGGAGTACATTAGATTATTCAACAGACTGATTGCTTCAACACAATATTTGATAAACAAATCAGTACATATGTGTATGGCAGACTTAGGCTAGGCTGACACTTGCACGATTCCGTGGCACGCATTGGCACGACTCGAGTCGTGCCAGTGCGCAAACTAGTCGTAAACTGGCGTGAAGTGTGCGTAAACCCATCGTGACTGCGTGCCATGTCGGGACAAGAATTTTGAAATGTTCAAAATTTTGGTCACGACAAAATTTCGCGACCGGGTCGTGAACTATGCGCAAACTGTTCGTGATCTCGTCGTGAACTCATCGGGATGATGCGGGAGGATGTGTGCCAGTGCGTGGAAGTGCGCGCCATGCCACGACTGTCACGAACTGCCACGAAAAGTTCACGAACAGCTCACGTCAAGTTCACAAGTAGTTCACGACATGTTCACGAATTGGTGCGCGTCGCAGCGTGGCCGTGCCTTCCCACTGACACGGTCACGCATTGATGGCACAAGCAGTTCACGACTAGTTTATGCACTTCACGAACAGTTTGCGCATGGCACGAGCAGTTCACGACAAGTTCACGAGCAGTTCACAACTACTGCGCGACAGTGGCGCTCGCGTCGGTGCGGGGGTATATATAGGGCTTCCCGGACACTTCTCGCCATTCGCAATTTTTTTCTTGCTTTTTTCTTTAATGTCTTTTATTTTCTATTCCTTCATGACTTTTTTTTTGGGGGGGGGGAGTTTCGTTTCTTTTATTTCAAAAATGGAACAACTGTGGATGCAGCTCATGAAGCTACTACCATTCTTTCTTGCCAAGGGACAGCACCAGCAGGGGACATGTAGTAATGTGACAGGTAGTCTCGCTGATCCTTTGCATCCTTCTGGGTATGATGGCCGGTTAGAGGCAGCAGCCCCTGCAGGTGTCGGTCAGTCCTCCATCCACCAGGGATCAGATCATGTGTGTCCGGATCTTCGCGGTCCACTTCTGAAATTGCGTGTGGGTATCTGATGAGGATGAGGTTGTGCATGACACAGGCATGCCCAAGTCGGCATGACACCGTCCGAATTGCGCAAACTCGTCGTGCCAATGCGGGAAGTGTGTAAACTATGCGCAAACTATGCGTGAACTCGTCGTGCCAGTTCGTGAATGTGGACGGGCACGCATTCGTGAACTCGTTGTGAACTATGCGTGAACTAGTCGTGAACAGTGCGGGAGCCTCCCAGTTCGTGCCCCAAAATGGCACAACTTGCCACGACAAAATCGTGGCCAAAAGTTGTGCAAGTGTCAGCCTAGGGATAGTTTTACATGTGTTCATTAATACACAAATATTTGATAAGTAGTTTAAATAAATGTGAGATAAAAAAAAACTGATATACCTCATATGTAATGACTAACATAATATTTGACAGGTCATTAAGTGCTTTATAAGGGGCACCCGGCACATAATCTTATTATTTAACTGATGCTATTTTACTTGTGGGCTCAAGTTAGATGTTCCCTGACTTTCATTAGGATACGCCCCAAATTGTTACAACCATCCCATTTATCTCTGTTAAAGACAATTTTGTTTGATAGCGCAATCCCACATCCCCAGAATTTGTCATTCTTTGATGCTTCTACGAGCTCATTTGAACCAGTTTGTATCAGGAAGTTCATTATTGAGTCATTCTGTTGAAATTTCTTCATACACACATCATGCATGATGTCAATACAGTTCTTTTCCCATTCAGATCTGTTGTAGTTTTTGACTTGTTGTCCAAGCCTGTGACATTCAGAAGGTGTAGATGCTTTTCTCACTTCTGCAGCACTCTTATGGTCATTGAAAAATGAGCATTTCTTATACTGAAACAGCTGTTCTGCAGAATGGTACACAAAGCCATCTTCTGTTATGGGAGATGTGTAAAAATTGGAGAGAGGACTGGCACCTGAGTAAAAGGCGGTGATATTGTCTTTGGATGGAGAGAAGATTTTGTGAGGATGGAGGTCATCTGGGAGCCTAGAGAGTGTCTCTGTGGTGTAGATATGGCCATCAATGTTTAGCTTGTCTACACTGAGTGTTGCCCTTTTTCCCTGTTTACGTGCCTCAGTGAGGATAGGTCGCAGGATTTGCCTGTGGTTTTGTATTGCAACTGGAAAGTCTTCATCCACAAAAACATTAGTCCCTTTCAGCTCATGCCTTGCATTCCACACATTTTCCCGATCACCATACCAGTGAAATTTCACAATAATTGTCCGAGGTCTTTTAGAGAGATTTTGTTTTGTGCCAAGCCTATGACATCTCACAATGCGAATGTTATCCCCAGCAGACATTTTCATTTTTTCCTTCAGAACTTGTCGAACTTTATCCTGACATTGTGCCCATGTCTCCCCTTCACTCTCAGATATGCCATTAAACAAGAGATTGTCTCTGCGAGATTGTGCCTCAAGTTTATAGATATACTCTCTCAGCTCTTTATTTTCACTTTTGAGAGTGGACATTTCATCATGCATCTTACTTACAGAATCAGTGCAGCTGTTGACCTTGGCTTGTAGTTCAGTGAAGTCCTCCTGTGTACATCCAAGTGAATTTGTTATGTCAATCAGCTGGTGAAAAACAAAATCCAGAGCTTTTGTAAGATATTCCAGCTTAGCTTTGGTGTTAGAGTTGCCAGGGTCAGGCCCAATATCACTGGTGTATGTACTGACATGCTGGACTGCAGCCTATTTCTTACAGGGTCATTAATCTGATTTCCCTGATGGTTATATCCAACTACTTTATTACTTCTGTTTTTACTCATGTTTGCTGCTTTGTCCATATAAGAAAGTTTCAAATCACATTCAGATTAACAGTAGAAAAACCTCACTTAAGCACAGAGCTGAAATTCAAAACAACCTACGTAGTGGATGTTCATTATGTCTAACTATTACAAATATTTTTAAGTTCGTTTCTTAGACAAGGATATTTTTTTAAGCTTGTTACCTTGTTAACAGTTTCGGCGAGAATCTCCCGCCTTCTTCAGAAACAGTCACCAGATGGCGAGTGGTGACGTGCCTTATCAGCTGATGTTGTGTGCAGGAGGCGTGCAAGAGGCGTGTGGGCGGGACGTTCACGCCTCCTGCACACAACATCAGCTGATAAGGCACGTCACCACTCGCCATCTGGTGACTGTTTCTGAAGAAGGCGGGAGATTCTCGCCGAAACTGTTAACAAGGTAACAAGCTTAAAAAAATATCCTTGTCTAAGAAACGAACTTAAAAATATCAAAACAACCTGCTGGTAGCCATCTTGAATAGGGTGTGTCTCTCAAATAGATAGAGAGATAATTTTATTTAATGTCGATATGTACAGTGAGGGGCGGCACAGTGGTGTAGTGGTTAGCGTTGTCGCCTCACAGCAAGAAGGTCCTGGGTTCGAGCCCCGTGGCCAGCGAGGGCCTTTCTGTGTGGAGTTTGCATGTTCTCCCCGTGTCCGCGTGGGTTTCCTCCGGGTGCTCCGGTTTCCCCCACAGTCCAAAGACATGCAGGTTAGGTTAACTGGTGACTCTAAATTGAGCGTAGGTGTGAATGTGAGTGTGAATGGTTGTCTGTGTCTATGTGTCAGCCCTGTGATGACCTGGTGACTTGTCCAGGGTGTACCCTGCCTTTCGCCCGTAGTCAGCTGGGATAGACTCCAGCTTGCCTGCGACCCTGTAGAAGGATAAAGCGGCTAGAGATAATGAATGAATGAATGAATAATAATAATAATAATATTGATAGCAATTATTATTGATTATATTAATTTGAATTATTAATTAGTTTTAATATCATTTGTATTTAATAAAGTGTTTAATAATCAGAATTAATTATATATTAATGTTTAAATTAATTAACACCATTAAAATGAGAAATAATTACTTCATCCATCATTTATTGAATAATAATAATAATAATAATAATAGAAAGCTGTAAAATTTCCCATTTTAACCTAAATATCACATTTAACTTTATTATTATTTATTATTTTTTTGTAGAATCAGATCTTATAATACACACTGCTCACAAAAGTTTGCACCCCCCTCCCGTGGCTTCAGATTGAAAGAAATGAGAGAATTTCATGAATTTCAACTTTACAGTTAAATCTCCAAACCTCCAGCATTCGCTGTGTTTCGTGAAGTAAACCCTGTCAGATCATACAGCTGTGAGATTACAGCACCTGAGTCTCAGTCTGCACTGCTTTTATATCACACTTAAAAGTTTACACCCCTTCACTGACATGCTCAAGTTAATTTATTTAAATGAGCCTCATTAAGCTGTGTAATGACTCTCAGTCTCGAGCAGTTCATTGCTGTGAATCACTGGGACACTTGATAAAGTCTTTAGAGGCAACTTGGATCAAACCAAGCAAGCTAAATGCCTGTGTTGGTAAGGGGATACAAACTTTTGCAATCAGCAGTAGATGATGTTACACTCACCGGCCACTTTAATAGGAACGTGTTGTTGATTCTAAGATCCCTGTTCTTGGCTGCAGGAGTGGAACCCAGTGTGTTCTTCTGTCTGCTGGTGCATGCTGAGATGCTTTTCTGCTCACCACGGTTGTAAAGAGTGATTATATGAGTTACTATATCCTTCCTGGCAAAAAAGCTCGAACCAATCTGGCCATTTCCATACATGTCAACCTATACAGAATGTCTGTATTTTATACGGATTTGATTCAATAAACGTAGTATACGGGCGTATAAATAAAGTTATACGGATTCTTTAAAAAAACTGAAATATTTATTTAGAGCTATAATCAATTCCCACGATGATAAACGTATTGTACAGCACAGACAGCCAGTAAAGAGTCTTATGAAATCGCGCGTTATCTTGTGGTAGCGAGACTTCGTTCCACTTTTGATCACGCACACACCGCATTGCGAGAATCCCGCCAACCGTGAAGTCATAGACATATATAAACATAGACGCCGCCTTCTGCGTAGAATCATACGTCATCCATATTGGATGTGGCAAAGTGGAGATTCTTCAGCCGTCTCTGGTATAGCGTCTAGACAGTAGCCGAGAATAAAGATGCCTCATTAATGTGCTGCATTTAACTGTAGCAACAGGTTTACCGTCCAAACGAGATCACATGGGATTACCTTTCACAGGTGAGACTGGAAAAATACTTTGTATTCATTCTGAAGGTTTATTGTTATTAATATTGAATAAAAAGTAACTGGGATATATCATTGTAACCAGTTCGAACGTGTGGGTGGAGCACAGAGGACGGCAGGACAGAGATCAGGTGTAACACAAGGCTTTATTGCCACGCTTTTCAGTCTAACAATATTTCGGCACATACAGAGAGAGACACACTAGCGTCTCGTCCAGGGAAGCTCCCCTCTGCTCTCGCTCTCCCTCCTTAAATAGGGCGCGGTCACTGGAAAGACACACAAACACAGGTTAATTGCCGTCAGGTGTAGTGATTCTGCCACTTACCTTCCCTGACTCCGCCCTCCTGTCACAGACCAGCGCTTGACCACGCCCCCGCTGCCACAATCATTGTTAATTATCATTCAAATTTTAGGTAAATTATTTTAATTTGCATCTTATACGGATTTTATAAGGGAAATACGGATTTTGGAGGTTGGTTATACAGGTTTGATTGACCAAAGGTTGACATGTATGCATTTCCCTCTGACCCTCTCTTATCAACAAGGCGTTTGTTTCCGCCCACAGAACTGTCGCTCACTCACTCAGTGTTTTTTGTTTTTTTTGCACCATTCTGTATAAACTCTAGAGACTGTTGTGTGTGAAAACCCCAGGAGGAGATCAGCAGCTTCTGAAACACTCAAACCAGCAACCATCATCTGGCTCAAACCAACACCCATACCACAGTGAAAGAAAGTCACACTTCACTGTGAGGTCACAATTTTCCCCATTCTGATGTTTGAACATTGTGAACATTAACTGAAGCTCTTGGTTTGTATCTGCGTGATTTGATGCATCGTGCTGCTGTCGAGGGATCGGCTGATTACAGACCCGCAGAGAACTACTGCATGTGGGTGTGAGGGTGTTCCTAATAAAGTGGCTGGTGAGTGTGTATCCTGACTGGCTGTGTGTGTGTGTGAACACCAGTTTATATGATTACACAGTTTACTAATGACTTATTAATGATTAATTAATGAGCAACTCATGAATAATTGTTTTACAAATTAAAAATATTCTCAATACGTTTACATCATGTATGAATAATTAGGTTACACTTTAAACAATTTATCATAAAGGTTCACTTTATTTAGAGTTTTAAATCTCTGTTTGGTTTTCCATCCATCCATTATCTGTAACCGCTTGTCCTCTACAGGATCGCAGGAGCCTATCCCAGCTGACTACGGGCGAAAGGCGGGGTACACCCTGGACAAGTCGCCAGGTCATCACAGGGCTGACACATAGACACAGACAACCATTCACACTCACATTCACACCTACGGTCAATTTAGAGTCACCAGTTAACCTAACCTGCATGTCTTTGGACTGTGGGGGAAACCGGAGCACCCGGAGGAAACCCACGCTGACACGGGGAGAACATGCAAACTCCACACAGAAAGGCCCTTGCCGGCCACGGGGCTCGAACCCAGAACCTTCTTGCTGTGAGGCGACAGTGCTAACCACTACACCACCGTGCCGCCCGCCTAGTCATGCTAAATTCATAAAATGACATTAATTCTTTGGAAGCAGTTTATCACTGAAACCTGAAATTAAAGTGGACCAAACAGCACAAGAGAAGGACAATTAGAAAATCTCAGAGATTAAATTATTTCTTTACAGTATAAGATAGATAGATAGATAGATAGATAGATAGATAGATAGATAGATAGATAGATAGATAGATAGATAGATAGATAAAAACAACAAACAAGCAAATAAATAAATGCTGAGCTGGGTGAGACAGTCCACCAGTTTGAGCGGCTCAGCTTGTGTATTTTAGTCGGATCATGTCAGAGTTTTCAGCAGTGTGCGCTCAAGCGTACGTCTTTGTTGTTTACACACTCGACTGCATACCTTTTTTACATTCAGATGATTACAAACAGGGCAGCACGGTGGTGTAGTGGTTAGCGCTGTCGCCGCACAGCAAGAAGGTCCGGGTTCGAGCCCCGTGGCCGGCGAGGGCCTTTCTGTGCGGAGTTTGCATGTTCTCCCCGTGTCCGCGTGGGTTTCCTCCGGGTGCTCCGGTTTCCCCCACAGTCCAAAGACATGCAGGTTAGGTTAACTGGTGACTCTAAATTGAGCGTAGGTGTGAATGTGAGTGTGAATGGTTGTCTGTGTCTATGTATCAGCCCTGTGATGACCTGGCGACTTGTCCAGGGTGAACCCCGCCTTTCACCCGTAGTCAGCTGGGATAGGCTCCAGCTTGCCTGCGACCCTGTAGAAGGATAAAGCGGCTAGAGATAATGAGATGAGATGAGATTACAAACAGCTCCACTAGAGGGCAGATCAGAGCTCAAGCAAAGATCTGAGAGAATATTCCAAGATACCAAGATAGAGCGATATCATTCATCTCTATGGGAGAAAAAGTGGAACAGTTCTAGTCTCATAAGTGGGTGTGTCACATTCCTTCATAACCAGGCAGCTGCCATCCAGCTGCATGGAACAAAGCCAGTTTTTCCCAAAACAGTTCGCTGCAGAAATACGGTTATGGTCTCACAGTGATCAGAGGGACCTGGGAATGTGCTGTAAATTCCTCCAAATTCCCGTTAACTCTCCCAGAGAGAAATAACGAGCACTGGGTCGTTCTGGTCTATAAATTAGGATCAGGCCCCCTCCCCCTCACCATTCCAAAAGGCAAACAAGGAAGTGGAGCAGATACAAGAAAAAAAAACCCTACAAAAATAAAACACAAAAGTTGTTTAAAATTTCAGCTTCCTTGATTTTTGAAGCAAAGTCAACAAGAACAGTTAAAAGAAAGTTTAGTTCATTCTTTCCACACCACCAGAGGGCGGCATACAGCTGCCCAAATTGTTAACTTTATCACCGAATGATCGTAAAGTATGAGTTTTTCCAGATGTATTTTAAAAATGATGGCACCCCCTGGCGGTCCGTGGAAACCTAATGAGCGCTTCGCTTTCTTTTCCCTCTCTGGTCTGATTCAAAACTATGGCTGGTTAATTTAATTCAATGATGAAAACAAAGTGATAAAAGTTTGAAGTTTGTGTTTATTTTCCATTCAAATTCAAAACTCATGTCTCATTTGCTGAGTCCACGAATGATTCGTGTCAAAAGTGGGGACTTTAGATCTGTTTATATCCAGATTAATGTCAGTCATCGTGTTCAGTCAGAAAGTTTATTTCACACATCTCACGAGTGCTATGGTTCGAGAACAGAATCCGAAACGCTGAATATATTCAGAATTGAGAAAAATTCATTTAAAAATTAAGTTGATAAATAGAAGGAAATCAGGGCGGCACGGTGGTGTAGTGGTTAGCGCTGTCGCCTCACAGCAAGAAGGTCCAGGTTCGAGCCCCGGGGCCGGCGAGGGCCTTTCTGTGCGGAGTTTGCATGTTCTCCCCGTGTCCGCGTGGGTTTCCTCCGGGTGCTCCGGTTTCCCCCACAGTCCAAAGACATGCAGGTTAGGTTAACTGGTGACTCTAAATTGACCGTAGGTGTGAATGTGAGTGTGAATGGTTGTCTGTGTCTATGTGTCAGCCCTGTGATGACCTGGCGACTTGTCCAGGGTGTACCCCGCCTTTCGCCCATAGTCAGTTGGGATAGGCTCTAGCTTGCCTGCGACCCTGTAGAAGGATAAAGCGGCTAGAGATAATGAGATGAGATGAGATAGAAGGAAATCATTTCAGATTCCAGATGCAGACAGTCTATGAGTGTTTCTGTGAATACTGAGAAATTGGGGGGGGGGGGCAATTTGACAAAAATGAAGTATGTTGGGTTTTTGGTATAAATACTGCGAAATGATAGTACCATGTCCCAAGTGAAAGATACACAGCAGGGCCGCGCTCAAATATTTTTAATATTTTTCAGTGTACAACACTAATCACATCTGTCATTTTGTGAAATGTCAACTCTGTGACAGATAGACCAGCTACTATCTATTCCTGTAATACAATCCTGGGGGCTGTAATCCTTACGCATTTTGTATAAATGACAGAAAGTACTAACTTGTAACTTTTTAAACTTAATTTGGCACGAAATGTAGTCAAAATATTTAAGCTAATAATAGCTAAGCTAGGCCTGTTCCTTTTTGTGAAAAGGAACCCCCTCCTTTAAGGTCAAAATCAAATGGCTTGTTGTCTAGAATTTAGTTTCATCAGTAGACAGTGTTGGTGGAATTGTAGCCTGCACTGCGGGATCCAGCAGCATTAGCAACACTAAAGATACCTTAAATTAGACGTCACATAGTTGACAAATGTTGGACTTTTTGGCTTGCCATGTCCATTGATATCCACCTATTATCGCCCAGGGTCATGTGCATGAAGGGAGTGGGCTGCCATTTTGTTTCATCATACTGATTACTTACCACAGTTAATCATGCAGATGTCATCGCTGTCACAGAGTTGACATGTAAAAAAAGGTACTCTTCAATTTTTACACACTCAACTCTACGCACAAAACATACCCATACATGTCAACCTATACGGAATGTCCGTATTTTATACGGGTTTGATTCAATAAACGTAGTATACGGGCGTACAAATAAAGTTATACGGATTCTTTAAAAAAAACTTCAATATTTATTTAGAGCTATAATCAATTCCCACGATGATAAAAGAGCGCATAACATTTACAAACGTACTGTACACCACACAAAGCACTGACAGCCAGTAAAGAGTCTTATGAAATCGCACGTTATCTTGTGGTAGCAAGACTTTGTTCCACTTTTGATCATGCGCACACCGCATTGTGAGAATCCCGCCAACCCGGAAGTACGGTAACATTTTGTTTGAAATGCGTATTTCCACCTGAGCGACTTTCAACAGCGACTGAAAAGATTCTGAATGGGCGCTCCGGCAAGATCAACACAGACATTTGCTGTGACATGCAGCCTTGTGAGGTATTGGTGCAGAGCGCTAAAAAAGCTGTCATGAAGTACAATTCAGAACATTAGAGTGACACTTTGTGTTTTTGTCAAACATTGGAGCTTTGTATTCATTCTGAAGGTTTATTGTTATTAATATTGAATAAAAAGTAACTTGGATATACAACCCCAATTCCAAAAAAGTTGGGACAAAGTACAAATTGTAAATAAAAATGGAATGCAATAATTTACAGATCTCAAAAACTGATATTGTATTCACAGTAGAACATAGACAACATATCAAATGTCGAAAGTGAGACATTTTGAAATTTCATGCCAAATATTGGCTCATTTGAAATTTCATGACAGCAACACATCTCAAAAAAGTTGGGACAGGGGCAATAAGAGGCTGGAAAAGTTAAAGGTACAAAAAAGGAACAGCTGGAGGACCAAATTGCAACTCATTAGGTCAATTGGCAATAGGTCATTAACATGACTGGGTATAAAAAGAGCATCTTGGAGTGGCAGCGGCTCTCAGAAGTAAAGATGGGAGAGGATCACCAATCCCCCTAATTCTGCGCCGACAAATAGTGGAGCAATATCAGAAAGGAGTTCGACAGTGTAAAATTGCAAAGAGTTTGAACATATCATCATCTACAGTGCATAATATCATCAAAAGATTCAGAGAATCTGGAAGAATCTCTGTGCGTAAGGGTCAAGGCCGGAAAACCATACTGGGTGCCCGTGATCTTCGGGCCCTTAGACGGCACTGCATCACATACAGGCATGCTTCTGTATTGGAAATCACAAAATGGGCTCAGGAATATTTCCAGAGAACATTATCTGTGAACACAATTCACCGTGCCATCCACCGTTGCCAGCTAAAACTCTATAGTTCAAAGAAGAAGCCGTATCTAAACATGATCCAGAAGCGCAGACGTCTTCTCTGGGCCAAGGCTCATTTAAAATGGACTGTGGCAAAGTGGAAAACTGTTCTGTGGTCAGACGAATCAAAATTTGAAGTTCTTTATGGAAATCAGGGACGCCGTGTCATTCGGACTAAAGAGGAGAAGGACAACCCAAGTTGTTATCAGCGCTCAGTTCAGAAGCCTGCATCTCTGATGGTATGGGGTTGCATTAGTGCGTGTGGCATGGGCAGCTTACACATCTGGAAAGACACCATCAATGCTGAAAGGTATATCCAGGTTCTAGAGCAACATATGCTCCCATCCAGATGACGTCTCTTTCGGGGAAGACCTTGCATTTTCCAACATGACAATGCCAAACCACATACTGCATCAATTACAGCATCATGGCTGTGTAGAAGAAGGGTCCGGGTACTGAACTGGCCAGCCTGCAGTCCAGATCTTTCACCCATAGAAAACATTTGGCGCATCATAAAACGGAAGATACGACAAAAAAGACCTAAGACAGTTGAGCAACTAGAATCCTACATTAGACAAGAATGGGTTAACATTCCTATCCCTAAACTTGAGCAACTTGTCTCCTCAGTCCCCAGACGTTTACAGACTGTTGTAAAGAGAAAAGGGGATGTCTCACAGTGGGAAACATGGCCTTGTCCCAACTTTTTTGAGATGTCTTGTTGTCATGAAATTTAAAATCACCTAATTTTTCTCTTTAAATGATACATTTTCTCAATTTAAACATTTGATATGTCATCTATGTTCTATTCTGAATAAAATATGGAATTTTGAAACTTCCACATCATTGCATTCCGTTTTTATTTACAATTTGTACTTTGTCCCAACTTTTTTGGAATCGGGGTTGTATCATTGTTAATTATCATTCAAATTTTAGGTAAATTATTTTAATTTGCATCTTATACGGATTTTATAAGGGAAATACGGATTTTGGAGGTTGGTTATACAGGTTTGATTGACCAAAGGTTGACATGTATGCATACCAAAAGCAGCACGCACGGTCGTGTGTACGAGATGTTGTTCTGTTGCCCTCCCTGCCAGTTAACATGAGGCAGCTGAACCTTGTATCTGAGTAACTGTCGCAACATTGGGGCTGAATTCACCACCGTCACAGAGTTGACTGCAAGTTCGTGGGACACCTACTTTGGCTGAGCTGCAGTCGAAATAATTAAAAGCTGCACCAAGTTGAGTTGTATTTTCTTTAAACACACTCATATCCATGACGTGCACAGAGGGTTAATCCTGTCTGCTGCCTTTCAGTGGAGAAATACCATTGTTGTTCAACCCAAGGTTGCAGGTGGGATGAGCCACGTAGGCTATTTTCACACTTATTTCAATTTTTTTTCCCAACAACTAAGAAATGTTAGAGAGGTCGGCTGAATTTTTTATCAGTAGGCCCCAGGGAGTTCTTACTGTATGTACAGGTTTTAGATCTCGCCATCTGACACAGGCCTAGAGACGGCTCTGGGACACACATTCACAGAAACGCTTTTATAAATGTATCTGCTCTCCACGTGAATCAATCTGCGGGTGGAGCAATAGTAGCTCTGCCTCTAATAAGTAATTTCAAATTTTCATAGTTATAGGTGTGTGTGTGTGAAATCTGATTTTCTATAAACACTGATGTTCCACAGCGAGTGTCAGAGACATGGAGTGCTCACATTTTATGACTTTTGGAAATTTCTCACTTTCTCTCTCAGCCCACGCGACAATTAATGAAGAACCGCCATCTGTTTTTCTGAGTCCATTACGATCAAATGTGATTCATGGTTTTATAATCAGTGTGGCTCAGTGACACTCTGCATATGTTCCTACACACACACACACACACACACACACACAGTACCAGGTGTTATTCAGTTCCCACTACAAACTACTCACCTGTAGGTTTTTCACACTTGTGGTGTCTATGTTCCATCTCCTCCATAACTTCTTCACTTTCTATGTTTCTTTTAGTTATTTCAAGCGATGTTTGACTATCATGTTAGAATTTTACATGTAATTTGTCATGCTAGCATTTTCTCATGCCATGTTTTTCATAACATTTCAGAATTTCATGTGAATTTCCTGAACCTCGGTATTTTGGTTTCTCCTACAGTACTTATTCACCATCACACTTATAAATCCAAAGTCAATAAAAGTTCAAGTGTATTGTCTGTGTTTGTTTTTCAATTTGTGCTAGCAGCACTGGCGTAAATTGTTAGTCTAACTCAGGATTTGTCTACTTTTTTTTGGCAGCAGCACCAGCACGCAGCAGCAGTGCGCGACCACAGAGGAGGGATTATAAACATACAGCGTTTCAGCTCAGGACGCCGGTTTAGTCCGCTCTCCCAGCTCATTCTGCCCAGCACTGGGCACACCGAGTGTTCGTTCATCAACTAAACTCTGACGCAGTGTGATTTTCCCTTCAGTTATTTACCTCAAAGATCCTCATTGACGCTCCTCGGCTCCAAAGAGAGTGACGACCGAGTAGAGACGGGAAGGCAGACTCTGCTTCAGTCCGGGGATTCAAACCAGCAGCCATGTCGCAGGAGCAGAGCTAACCTCCTTCTCTTTGTCGTTCTTCTTCTTCTGCTTCTCCACGAGTGGTTCATGGTCGGCGGTGCATAATGGCAGAGGAGACGGACATGTTTTACTCGTCTCCTTACAAACTTTTATTTCACTTGGTATTTCTATTAGCAGTTCTCAATGCCGTTATCCAGGACCACCATAATCATCCAGTTATTGCACTGAGAAATCTTTCTATGTCAAAGTGCATTTCATTCTCGTATAAGAGACGATTCTTTGGTCCACGAGTCAACTACGGTATAGTAGCAGCTATGTTGCTATCTTTAACTGCTCTAGACTGCTTAAATGTGGAGACATTTGTCCGAATCCTGGATCTTCATTGGCCTGTTACTCCTGTAGTAAAACTATACGTAGAAATCAACGCTCCTATCAGTGTAAATCCTGCTGCAAAAATTTCCACATGTCATGCATCGATGGTAAAGCTGCCTACAACAAGAAACAACGCCATGACTCTTCCTTTCCAACGGTTTCGATTGTGGACGAATGTCAACTCTGCTTATTGAATTACTTGCCATTCTCTAACTGTGATAATTCTTCAGTATTTAATTCTTCATGGTCTTCCGTGTCAACAACTAGTAGTAATTTTTATAACCCGATTGACTGGAATAAAGACATCATTCTATCGTATTACAAATTCAACCTCAAGATTGCTCATCTTAATGTAAACAGCCTTGTCGGCAAACTGGACGAGTTAAAATACCTATTGGATCTGGACCTCTTTGACATATTTTTCCTCGCAGAGACTAAGCTGTGTTCCTCTGTAAATAATTCTTTATTGCACCACGCCTAATTACAAGATTTACCGAAGGGACAGGAAAAGAGGAACTGGTGGGCTTCTGGCCTATATTCGAATTTCCGATAATTTTTCCGTTATTAGAAGAAAGAAATTTGAACCGAAGAACATTGAAACGATCTGCCTGGAAGTTAAAGAAGGTAATAACTCTTGGTTTAATATTTCTGCAGTTTATCGTTCACCCAATAAAACTAAACCAATAGAATTTATACTAGAACTTTCTCGTTATATTGAATCAATTAACAGATTGAGACATGAAATTTTGCTCTTGGGGGATTTTAATTTTGATCAGCTCAGGCCTCATTCTGGATTTACCAACTTGTGTGAACAGTTTTGCCTTATTAATACTATAACTCAACCTACAAGGGTTACTAGTTCTTCATCTACCTTGTTGGATTTAATTCTCACAAATCAGGAGAACAGATTTGCATACAGTGGCTGTTTACATTTGGGACTAAGTGACCATGACCTTATATTCACAATTCGGAAGCGTCAACTTCCGAGACCAATTCCTCAATTCATCTCTTATAGGAGTATGAAAAACTTTGATCAAACAATTATTTCTTTTGTCAACTCCTCTTGACGAAATTGTTTGTAATGACCTAAAATCAGTAGATGAAATGTATTTTCAATGGTCAAGTATCTTTTGTAGTATCCTTGACATTCACGCACCATTCATGCAGAAACGTGTAAGAGGTGACCAACTCCCTTGGGTGACGCCTGAACTGGTCAAACAGATTCGGTACCAAAACAAGCTCTACAAGAAATATTGCAAGCACAATTCTGTTGAAAAGTTTGAAAGTTATCGTGTGCAAAGGAATAGAGTCCGCGCATTGAAATGACAGCTCATGAGACAATACCTCAATGATTTCACCACCAATGCAAAGCCTCCTGATTTCTGGAAGAAACTAAAGCCTTTACTCCCTAGCAAGAAAAATCCAATTCAAAACATCACATTGGTCGATTCCACCAGGAGAATCACTGATCAAATTGATGTAGCTAATGTCCTTAACGATTATTTCACCGATCTTGCTTTTGAGAATGTGATAAACCAGAATGATGACTTCTTCGCTACCCACCCTAGTGTCTTAGTGATAAAGTCTAATAACATTGATGGTGAGTTTAATTTTACTCACATCTCTGTTGATTCAATCTACAAATTGCTGGCTACACTGGACCCTAAGTCCTCTGGTCCCGATGGTTTATCTCCTAGGACACTCAAAATTGCATCATCTGCAATTGCTAAATCTCTTACTGCTATCATTAACAAGATTATTAATGACAACTGTTGGCCTTCTGAATGGAAGTGATCAAATGTTGTTCCTGTCTTCAAGAAGGATGATAGAACTGATAAGAAATTATCGCCCAATATCTCTATTGCCTATAATTTCGAAGATTGCCAAGCAGGTTATTTATGACCGGCTATATGAGTGGATAGAAAATAAGCTCTGTGACACTCTTTCGGGCTTCCTCAAAGGTCACTTTTGCTGTACAGCACTTATTAAGATGACTGAGGACTGGCGTTCCTCCCTTGACCAGAAGCAGTGTGTTGCAGCTGTTACCATCGATCTTAGCAAAGCTTTTGATTCTATCAGTCACGGATTACTTACTGCTAAGCTGCATGCCTATGGTCTGGCTGACAACTCTGCGAAACTCATTGAATCATATCTCCACCACCGTTTTCAAAGAGTCAAGCTAAGTGGCAATTTCTCTGATTGGAGAACTGTTAAAAGCGGTGTCCCTCAGGGTAGCCTGCTGGGCCCTCTCTTTTTTAATATATTCATTAATGACATTGATTTTTTCTGCAATAACTCATCTCTCAGACTTTATGCCAATGATACAACTCTGTATTCCAGTGATCCATCTCCTTATCTCTTGGAAATAAAGATCAACCAAGACCTTGCTTCTATTACTGACTGGCTTTCTATCAACTATTTGTCTATCAACACCAAAAAGACAAAGGCTATCATGTTTGGCAGCAGCGACTTCACACCTTCCTTCTTTCATGATCAAGAACAATATCATTGAACAGAAAGAGTGCTTAGATTTGCTTGGCGTTACTACGATATCAACAGTTCACTGTCAATGAATATCCATATCAAAAACACTCTTAACAAAGTATACGCTAAGCTTTCCGCTATCAGACGTATTAAAAACTTGTTTTATATATTCTATACTATATATTACTAATGGTTTGCATGATAAGCTTGAGAAAGCAAATTGTTTTGGCTTAAGATCCATCTTCAAATTATCTTATGACTGTTCATTTAAAGATGCTCTACATATGGCCAACTTACAAACTCTTGAACATCGTCGGTCATTTCATTCTTTGTCCCTGGTTTATCAAGCCCTAGCCTCTACGCGTGGGCCAAATTACATCAAGGAACTATTTCAAATTCAACAAAGTCGCTATAATTTAAGAGGGGGAAATTACAGACTAGCACAACCGACATCGAACAGCAAATGGATCCACAGATCATTCACCTATCTGGTTACCCGCATGTGGAACAACCTTCCCACTGAACTTAGACATCTTGAGTCTTTAAGCAATTTTAAAAATGCTATTAAAAAAACTAAACTAACTAGCGGCATATTATGCAAATGCAACATTTGTGAACAATAGATTTTGATCATATTTCTTTCATTTTATAATAGTTGCTGTCGATACTTCAATCGTCTGCTATGTGTGATGTCTATTTGTTTAGCAATACTCCCGCTAGTTGTGCGTTGGTCATTGCACTAGTAGTGGACGTGTGAGATATTCATATGTATACTTATTCATTATTTATTTATTTACTTATTTTTCTTTTCTTTTAATGAATATTTTTACTAACTTTAATGTATGTTGTTTTTTCTATTGATATGGATTTTTATTATGATTTTTTTCACTGATTATAATTTCCTAATTTTCACAACTTATTATTTATTTATGCAGTATACATATTTTGTTATTATTATACAGTACAATAGTTTTAGGTATAGTTTTAGGTTTCTATTTTACAAATTCTTAATTGATTGTTAATTAGATTTTATATAAAGGGTTGAATGTATTCATTACGAGTCTTTGGCTCACTGTACATCTCATCTCATCTCATTATCTGTAGCCGCTTTATCCTTCTACAGGGTCGCAGGCAAGCTGGAGCCTATCCCAGCTGACTACGGGCGAAAGGCGGGGTACACCCTGGACAAGTCGCCAGGTCATCACAGGGCTGACACATAGACACAGACAACCATTCACACTCACATTCACACCTACGCTCAATTTAGAGTCACCAGTTAACCTAACCTGCATGTCTTTGGACTGTGGGGGAAACCGGAGCACCCGGAGGAAATCCACACGGACACGGGGAGAGCATGCAAACTCCACACAGAAAGGCCCTCGCCGGCCCCGGGGCTCGAACCCAGGACCTTCTTGCTGTGAGGCGACAGCGCTAACCACTACACCACCGTGCCGCATTATTATTATTATTATTATTATTATGATTTACAAAATAAAATAGATATGCAGCAGAGAGAGATTGGGTGATCCTGGCACAGTCAGGCTGGTAAGGCTCATCATCAGCTCAGGGCCCTCCCCCTCTCTACACGCAGCCCAGACTGCGAATGGGACTTCTCCCAGGAAGCGCTGCCTAGTCGAACCCACCAAGAACTTTTCGGAGAATATGGAGACTCCCCAACACAGCAGCCTTCTGCGTTACCCAGATTGTCAGAAGAGCTGTGCTCCCGATGGAAAACCTGGGCACTCTCTTGATCTGCATCAAGAGATCAGGAGGTACCAAACCAAGGGCACCGAGAACAATGGGGAGTCGGACAACCGTGTACTTGGGATGCAAGCGAGACATTTCAAATGCGAGGTCCACATATTTTCCATGTTTTTCCTGAATCTTGTCAATCGCATTGCTGTCAAAAGGGACAGAAAATTCAATTATGTAAATGACTTCATTGGCTTTATCAAAAAGGACAAGATCAGGTTTGTTGGCTGGAATTTTGCGCAGGCTGTATATAGGCCTATTCCAAAGAAGTTTAAAATCATCATTTTCCATAACGCCCTGTACATGTTCAGGGTCATACCATGGATGGACCTCGGAGTCAAAACCACAGGCATGGTGAAGACGGTAGTAAAAAGAACGAGCCATGCCATCATGTCATTTTAGATATTGTGTTTGTGCCAAAGCAGGGCATCCACTGACAAGGTGTTGGACAGTCTCATTAAATTCATTGCATAATCTACATTTAAAATTCACATTTTGCTTTAAAATCACATTTTGGCGATTACGAGTGGGCAGTGACTGGTCCTGGGCTGCAAAAAGAAAGCCCTCCGTCTCACTTTTCAGACCAGCCGACTTCATCCAGGCAAAGGACTCGGTAAGATGACTGTTCTGTTCCGCACACTGCATGTAGACACGATGCAGTGGTTTCTCAGAAAGCCTCTCCTTGAAATATCAACTCTGCGCTGATTTGATGTACGACTTCACCTGGTTGACGCCCATCTCAGTACCATCCAGCAGTACATCACCATCAATAAAACCAACATCAAAATTGAGATTTTGTCCAACAACCTCAGCACGCTTAAAATAGCTGTGGAATTCCTTGCTTTCATCATGAGTCTTGACATGCTTCACCAGAGGATCATCCGACAAATAAATGTGAGCAAAAGTGCACACTAAAATTCTATCATGGAGAGCTTCCACATTAATCAAACCTCAACCTCCAGAATTAATTGGCATATATAAACGATTGAGAGAGGAACGAGGGTGCACTGCAAAAAAAGAATAGTTGAGAATACTTGAAATTTCAAGGCAACCGTCTGCATTAAGAATTTTATGTTTTGCCAACGATGTGCCCATGATAATCCAAACTATGATAACACTTATCTTTATTAAGAATTCTTAATTAAGTCAATTTTCAATTCCTCATTCTGCCAACATAGATTTCTCTTTTTGCTGAACAGTGGCATTCACAGTATTACAAAAAGGCAACTGAGGTTATCACAATTTATCATTAAACTATACATGCCTTTTTCATTGTTCTACACAATTACAAAACTTCAATAATGTACAATAAACTTCACACTTTTTGGGGGGGGGCTTTTTTCACCTTTATTGGATAGGACAGTGTAGAGACAGGAAATGAGCAGGAGAGAGAAAGACGGGGAGGGATCGGGAAATGACCTCGGGTTGGAATCAAACCCAGGTCCCCGGATTTATGGTATGGCGCCTTATCCACCTGAGCCATAACACCCCCAACTTCATGCTTTTTTAAAAACTTTATTTCAATAAGCACTTTTGAACAAAATCAAGTATTTGTATAATTACAGCGCATGCCCCCTGAGTTCAATCTATTTTCCGTCTTTTTAAGCATAAATAGGCTACATGGGGTTTCATTCCTTTAATCAAAACATGGCCCTTCAGAGCCCTGTGATGACCTGGCGACTTGTCCAGGGTGTACCCTGCCTTTCGCCCGTAGTCAGCTGGGATAGGCTCCAGCTTGCCTGCGACCCTGTAGAACAGGATAAAGCGGCTAGAGATAATGAGATGAGATGGCCCTTCAGTACTTGAACTTGGTTTCACAGGCCAAGCTACAGTGCAATAATAAGTGCACTTGTAATTGGGGCGTCTTGTCATTCTAATCTAGCTGCTCTGAAACACAAGCTACATCCATGTCAAAACATTCATGTTTAAGGGGGGGGACATGGCCCTTCTAACTGTTAAGATGCAGATTGACTTAGAACATGACCCTGCACAGCCTAAATACACACTGGCTGGTTCAGAACGTGGGCCTGCACAACTTCAACCGGAGAGAGAACCACATTGCCCAGCCCTTGCATTTGGAAGAGGAAACCCCGTGTCTTGGTCATTAAGAGCATGCGCTGAATAAACACTTGTGGCAATTATGTATTTTCAATTCACATTATTCACTATTGTATATTTAGGCCGAATCCCATTTCACCCCTTGGACCAACCCCTTGGCCCTTCCCCTCCATTTTGCGCGTTCACGTGAAGGGGTAGGGGTATCCCAATCCCAGTTAATGCGGAGGGGTAGGGGAAGGGGTAGGGCTTCTGTACCCCTCCAAACGGAGATTTTCCTGGAGCTGACTCCGAACGAAGGGGTTTGAGTGATTTCCCACAATGCCATGCGGATTTCAGCGAGATTTCATGCGGATTTCAGAAAGATGGCGGTTCCCGCGGCGAAAGATTGTCATAAATGTATTTTCTCCATTATTTACGTGTTTTAAGTTGTTATCCAGAGGAAACACGCCGCTTGATTCGCTTTCGAGCTGAGAATGAGCAGCGATTTCTGAAATCCAAGCTGCTGCTAAAAAGCTTTGGGAGTGAGTATTGTTTTCGGTTGCTTTACTGCGTACGTTTTGTTCTGTTATTCTCGCTTTTATTGTTTACATGAGTGTTCCGACACCTCATTCTGTCGGATGTGGTGCACGAAGCGCCAAAGATATCCCATTCAGTGGTGTTAGTTAACAAATCACACCCTGCCAGCAGAGATTTCTGGTTCTGCCTCTGGCTCTGACTGTAGCGGCTGGTCGCAGCCAATGACGCATTTGGTCGCGTTTTGCTAACGTAAACGCTGACGGAGGTACGCGATGACGTATGCGATCGTTGAAGGGCTATCCCAATACATAAGGGTTGAATTTCAAGCCCTATCCCTTGTAGCTCAGTTTCAAGGGGAAGGGCCAAGGGGAAGGCGGAGGGGAAGGGGGAGGGGTAGGGGTAGAAATTAGAATTGGGATTGGGCCTTACACATCATTGAGGTGCACCCTATCAGTTTGATGTGGATTTTTCTGTTCGTTAATAATTATTCATATTTTCTTGTCCATTCAATTGTGAATATGGAATTACTTGAACAAAGCGTAATTCTATTTTTTACAGTGTGGTGGGCTCTATTATCGGACATGATCCTTCTAGTGAGGCGGTCAAGACCCTGAATGTCTTGTTTAGTCCAGTCCACTATTCCGAAGGAGTAAGAAAGGACAGGCACAGCAAAAGTCTTGGTGGCTTTGACCTTGTTTCGAGCATTAAGCTCTGAACTCCAGACCTTTTTTAGACGAGATTTATATTCTGCCCTAAGTTTGTCTTTGATGTGGGCATCCTGGAGTTTGTCTTGAACTTGCCTACACCCAAGTAAGTGTAGGCCTGATCTTCCACTAGATGCTCAATAACTCCTCCCCCTTGCAACTCAACTGATCCACCTTGTACTGCCTTGCCACGTTTCAAATGAAGAGTATTGCATTTGTCGAGTCCGAAGCTCATACCTATATCATTAGAAAAGGACTCGACAAGGAGAACCTGTTCTTTTAAGTTTGATTCTCCTTTGGCAAGCAGTTCAATGTCATCCATGTAAAGGAGATGAGTAAGGGGTGTTGGGGACCTGTGCTGAGGAGGTCCAGGGTGATATCCCTCCTCCCTATTGGGCAAAAAACTCAAAGGGTTTAGTGACAGACAAAAAAACAAAGGGCTAAAAGAGTCACCCTGAAATATTCCTCGTTTAATTGGAATAGATTCTGAAGTCTGCACCTGCCCTTGCGAGTACATCTCAGGCTGAGTTGACCAGCAACTCATTAAATTATTATTATTATTATTATTATTATTATTATTCAGCTGTCTAAGTATAACTACTATTTTATTATTAATTACATATCTCATCTCATCTCATTATCTCTAGCCACTTTATCCTGTTCTACAGGGTCGCAGGCGAGCTGGAGCCTATCCCAGCTGACTACGGGCGAAAGGCGGGGTTCACCCTGGACAAGTCGCCAGGTCATCACAGGGCTGACACATAGACACAGACAACCATTCACACTCACATTCACACCTACGCTCAATTTAGAGTCACCAGTTAACCTAACCTGCATGTCTTTGGACTGTGGGGGAAACCGGAGCACCCGGAGGAAACCCACGCGGACACGGGGAGATCATGCAAACTCCGCACAGAAAGACCCTCGCCGGCCACGGGGCTCGAACCCAGGACCTTTTTGCTGTGAGGCGACAGTGCTAACCACTACACCACCGTGCCACCCTTAATTACATATATTGAATAATAAAATTACTAATTAAATAATAATAAATATTAACTAAATATTCATTAAATAACAAAGGATATAAGCTTTTTACTAACATAACTTATTATTTAGTTTACATTTGCTTTAATAATAATAATAATAATAATAATAATAATAATAATAGTTGCATTATTATAAATCTGAGCTTTTAGTCATTCGTACAGATGTGGGATAATCAAACCCAATGTTCTGGATTTTAGCACTAAACACAGATTGGAGTTTTTATTATTAATATTTTAATTCCTCCCTAATAAAAACGAGCCATTCGTGTTTGTGGATTTCAGCCAACGTCAGTTTGAGAGTGAGTCTGTGCTCAGCGCTCTCTGACAGAACCAGCACAATGAAGTTGTTCTTGGTGAAAAGATGTTAGCAGATTAATAGCATAGATGAAGATGAGTTGTTCTCCGCTCGGGGAACCTGTACGGTGTATCAGGGGAGAACATCTGATGGAGGTAATTAAACAATGCTAATGATGCTCTTTAATCAAACAGCTAATTACAGGGAGCCTCACTGGTTGGATCAGATGCACAGTTTTCCTGCATTTCAACTCAGAGCGGCGATTAGCGGTGTGAACTTCTCCATACGGCTCGGCTCTGTACAGCACAGCATCAGGACATAAATCCAGAGCAAGGAGAACTCCAGCAGCGCACCGTTACCTCCCAGCACATTCCCATTATCTTAGAGACACCATCACTGAGAATCACTAACAGCTTCACACACACATGGAGCTGTGCTTGCAGGCAGTGTGTGTGTGTGTGTGTGTGTGTGTGTGTGTGTGTGTGTGTGTGTGTGTGTGATGTATACATAGCACTTTATAACACTTTGTCATGGCAGCTTGTGACCCCAAAACATCATTAAAGCTCTTATGGATTTGTGGTGATGGTGTAATGATGCTGAAAAAAACACAATTCACTCCATGGACTTTGGGAAACTGGGAGCACTTTTTTTATTTCAGCTGCATTTGGCAGTCATTAACACGGCATAAACCTCGTGAGATGACATTAAAATCATCATGATGTATCAATTTGGCTTCGTGTCAAACACAAGTGTCAGAGATTCAAGGATTTATATTTTTTTTCATTTTTTTTATTTTATTAGCTTTGTCATCAGTACTAAAATTAATTTTTAAAAATAGTAAAAAAAAAAGAAATTTTTTTTAATTATCTACAGTACTGTGCAAAAGTCTTAGGCACCTGATTTTTTTTTCATACAAACTTTGTTACAGAAAAAAAAAGTTTGTATCTGAGCAGCCACTGAAAAGAATGACTTTTGGGTGTTGTAATATCTATTAATTCAAAAGTCGTAATTTTTACATTGTAATATTAAGATTCAGTGAGAACTACATAAAATTAAATATATGCACAGTTTAATCACGTAATTAATTAACTGTGTAACTAATTAAGGGCGTTCGAGATAGAGACACCGTTCCAACTCTGAGACGTCTGGCCTGAAGTGGTGTAGTGTGCTTGTATACAGCTTTTGGATCAACATACCCGTTCTCTTGTTCTCGTCGTTTTTTCTTTTGTTTTTTTCCCATAGAGAATGAATAGGGCTCATGAATCGAATCGTCCTACTCGGACACGCTCCATCGCAGATGCACCAAACCTCATGTGATACTTCAGGCCACCTCCCCCGACACATACATGCAATCGGTTCTGACCCGCACTCATATTTTTCCTTTCTTTTTGCTCATCCCTTTTTCCTCCATAGGCTTGCATTGATTTTTGGCCCCATTGAAAATTAATGGTGTTTCAGGAGAAAAACTTTCACTCTCCATCAATTTTTTTAACCAAGTGACCAAACTTCAAGAAACTTCACTTGATGCCTCAGGCCAAGTCCCCGCACAGATCCATCCACTCATCTGAGACCTGCACTCGTCTTTTCCTTGGTTTTCACGCATCTCTTTTTACCTCCATAGGCTTCCATTGATTTTTGGCCCCATTCAAATGAATGGAGTTTTGCTCAGTAACACTTCACCACACATCCACCAAACTTCATACGCCACCTCAGGCCAAATCACCATCACACACATGATATCGGTTCTGACCCGCACTCGGCTTTCTCTCGCCTTTCAGCCGTCCAGTTTTTCTCCATTTTGCCGCTAATCAATGGAAGCTTGACTGAATCATTCCTCCCTTCCCCCATAGGTGATGATGCATTTGGCAAGGATCTGCTCATTTGAGACTTTGACAGCAAATCAACTTCAACTCAATGGCCACTTCATTAGGAATACTTACATGCACACACGATATCAATTAGCATATAAGCATTCACGTGTTACCATGCTAGCTGTTCGCATGTTATCCATTACGATATCATGCCTGCTGTTAGCTTGAGAGCTGTTAGCATGTTCACCATTAGCATGTTATCATGAGAGCTGTTAACATGTTCAGATTAGCATGGTAGCATGCAGAGTTCGCATGTTTGCTGTTAGCGAGTTTGCCTGAGCATGTTAGCATGCTAACTGTTAGCATGTTAGCTGTTAGCATGTCACCCTCAGTGTGTTAGCATGCTAAAAGTTAACATACTAGCCATTAGCATGTTAGCATGTTAGCTGTTAGCATGATAGCTGTCAGCATATTAGCCTTAAAGTGTTAGAATTTTAACAAATAGCATGTTAATTATTAGCATGTTAGAATGCTAGCTGTTAGCATGTTATCTATTAGCATGTTATATATTAGCATGTTAGCATTAACATGTTAACATGCTAGCTTTTAGCATGTTAGTATGTTGTTAGCATGTTAGTATGCTAACTGTTAGCATGCTAGTTGTTAGCATGTTGGCATTAGCATGTTGGCATGCTAGCTTTTAGCATGCTAGCATGATAGCTGTTCTGCTACAGCTCAGCAAGCACACTTTGCATTTTCTCTGCGGAAATGCAGTCTAGTTAAAAATGTACTCATCTTATTTAAAAGGTTTATTGTCACTGTACAACACTCAAAAATACTAAGTAGCTTTTAATCTGAAAATTCAGTGCATTTGAATTCACAAATTTGGACAAGACACAAGTCTCTTCTCTGACAGACTCAAGTCCAGACTGTAATGGAGTCGGAATCATCTGTGGGTGGTAAAAGAGAGCAACTGGACTTGCTTGAAGATTCTTGAAGACGTTTCACCTCTCATCTGAAAGGCTTCTTCAGTTCTGTCTGACTAAGGCCCTGTCCACACGGCAACGGATTCAGGTGAATCTGATAAAATTGTTTATCGTTTCGGCCTGGCATCCACACGGCACCGGCGTTTTGGGTGCCCCAAAACGAAGTCTTTTGAGAACGGGTTCCAGAGTGAAAAGATCTGGCAATGTTGCCGTTGTGAAGTCATCTGGATGAGTAGAATGGATTTGTTTATGATGACGTCACAACCACATGTGCTTCACGCTGGGTAGAAGTGTAACGAACTCGATGCGAGTTGTCAACAAATCCTATAACTTGGTTCAGAAACGCACTTACAAAATATTTTCACTGTGAATATTTATTGTGTAATGGTGCAAAGTGAGAGAGAGAGAGTGAGAGTCAATCCCACCAGCAAAAATAGGGAAAAAAAGGAGCAATCTCACCTCTTCAGATGTTGGTTTAAGTCCTACAATACATTCCTCAAAAAGGGCGTAGAAGAACAAATTAATCCATCAACGTGTAGCATTCAATTTATACCGGACCATTAAAGACGCCGCCTTCCGCGTAGAATCATACGTCATCCTCACCGCCATATTGGATGGGTCAAAGCGGAGAATAAAGATGCCTCATTCATGTGCTGCGTTTAACTGTACCAACAGGTTTGCCGTCCAAATGAGATCACATGGGATTACCTTTCACAGGTGAGACTGGAAAAATACTTTTCATTGTATTTGGTCATTATAACGTAATTTTACGAACAGATTTTTCTGACTGTGGCTAATATGAAGTCTCGCGCATAATAGTTTATGCGCATGCATCCTTACTTCTTCTATTATTCTCGTGTCTCCGATGGGACCGTCTTACAGCGCACCTAGAGGTGTGGCATGTGTATTGCATCATTTTCTGCAAGCATTGCGTTGCCATATGTACCTGATATTTTACTGATCCGTTGCCCATGTGGACGTGATATTTTTTTTTTAAATCTTGTTGCCGTTGCCATGTGGATGTAGCCTAATTCGGAGTATCAGGTATTTATCCTGTCATGGATGAAAAGCTCATCTAAGGTGTCGTTGAGTCATCCTGTTGGTGTGGGTCACTGGGGGCTGGATGTGAACGGCCTCGAGAGTCATTAGGGCGATCAATGGAAGTAGGGTGATCACCCTAACGACTCTCGAGGCCGTTCACATCCAGCCCCCAGTGACCCACACCAACAGGATGACTCAACGACACCTTAGATGAGCTTTTCATCCATGACAGGATAAATACCTGATACTCCCTATTAGTCAGACAGAACTGAAGAAGCCTTTCGGATGAGAGGTGAAACGTCTTCAAGAATCTTCAAGCAAGTCCAGTTGCTCTCTTTTACCACCCACAGTTTACTATGACCTGGATGACTGAGAATCTTCACAGACAGTCGGAATCATCATTTTGCTGGGTCATGTCGAGAGTTTAATGTGAACTTATTACAGTGAAAATATAACTTCAACTTTCTGTTTAATATTTGTGATAATATATGACTCCATGTGCATTTTGATAGTTTGATTCTTGTCTGCTTGGCACAATATACCTTACTGTTCATATTTAGCTATTGTAACATTAGTTTTTAAAGCCATTGCCATTTTGGTCCGGGCAAGACTAGTCTAAACATTAGCTTCTAACATCTGAGGTGAGTGAGCTGCGGTTTATCTGGATAAAAACACAATAATGTTTAACTTTACAATGATCAACTCAAAACAATAACGAGTTGTTTTTATATGTATGGGTTTATGGTCTACGTCTAGTAGAAAAAATAACTTTCAAAAACTTTTGGCAGCAATGTTTAGTGGTGACTCACGTGTTAAGTTGCTATGGATAGATAGCTAATGTTAGCTGTTGAAGTTATATTTTCACTGTAATAAGTTCACATTTACCTGCAAAAAAGCGCCAAATTAAACAGTAGCTCCTAATGTTACATCGCCATAGGATGATATTCATTTTACTCGACCTACACTTACAAATATGCCGGTTTTAAATTGTGTATTTTTAAAAGGGAGCTCTGCATGAATGTTGTTAACTCAGAGTTAGCACTAAATTATCTCCGAGGCTTCTGAGAGGTTGTTCACCTTGTGTGTGTGTGTGCGTTCAGCATCTCAGAGATGGGAATACTGCTCATTTCCTACCTAATTTTACATCTCATCTCATTATCTCTAGCCGCTTTATCCTTCTACAGGGTTGCAGGCAAGCTGGAGCCTATCCCAGCTGACTACGGGCGAAAGGTGGGGTACACCCTGGACAAGTCGCCAGGTCATCGCAGGGCTGACACATAGACACAGACAACCATTCACACTCACGGTCAATTTAGAGTCACCAGTTAACCTAACCTGCATGTCTTTGGACTGTGGGGGAAACCGGAGCACCCGGAGGAAACCCACGCGGACACGGGGAGAACATGCAAACTCCACACAGAAAGGCCCTCGCCGGCCACGGGGCTCGAACCCAGGACCTTCTTGCTGTGAGGCGACAGCGCTAACCACTACACCACCGTGCCGCCCCCGAATTTTACATACTTAAAGTATTTTTTAAATCATTTAATAGTTCATGTCATTTAACATCACATGTTGTCTGTTCATGCACAGGGTGGCCTTGCTGTTAGGACGAGCCAGTACAGTTGACAGTTGAGGTATAGCAGAGGTGGACAGACTACCCAACTTCATTTCTTAAGTCAAAGTACAGATCCCGCTGGTCAAATGTTACTCTGATACAAGTGAAAGTTCTCCAGTCAAATTTTTACTTAAGTTAAAGTACTGAAGTACTTGCTTTTAAAATACTTAACTATTAAAAGTACGTTTTCTGTCACTGCATCGTTGTATTATTGCCACAACACTTAAAAAACCTAATGCTGTTACCAAAGACAGAAATGTGAATTCGCAAAATGAACGCATGCTGTGCATCATGGTGGTTTAACATTAAGCTAGCTAGTCAGTGAAACTCCACCTGGCATGTTAACAAACTCTTTTCAAACTCGAAATCATATTGGGTAGCTAATGCTACTAGAAAAGAGAGATTTTATTTGGCGAGATTATGCTAAAACATATTTCTGAAAGGACTTCAGATAAGTTAACGTTATTCATGTTAGCATAACTCCGTTTTTGCATGCTAACTAACAGTGTCCAAGTTAACTACCATAGCTATGTGTTAATGTTAGCTATGGACAAGGCGATGGCAACTTGGTGGGCAAATCCATAAAAAGTGATTTGACTAACCAGACTGCACAGCTATTGCAATGTTATTGCTAGCTCTAAAAGCACAGACAACTTCGTTGCAAGCTTTCTCTTGGAATAAAACATTTATATACCTCAATATGCTTCTGCAGGTTGGACGGTGAGTTTTTGTAGGCCGTTATATGGTTCGTTTTCAGCAAACAAAGCAAACATTTAAAATGAAATGAATCGTTAATCCTTTCAGAAAACTGAAACATGGGTTCGAGGTATGGCCATGGGTGCGTTCATTCCCCAGAAGAACCTCCTCCTTCCATTCTGCCATCAACTGATCGTGTGAAATAACGCTGCTGAGAAATCATTGAACTTGATTTTATCCAGTCTAAGGACGTGACGTGACCCTAGTGATTACTGATAGACTGTCTCAGTGTCACCTGGGAAAAAAAACAATCACGTTTTAGAAAAGAAAAGAAAAAACATCCACTTTCAAAGCTGCTTCATAGTAATGAGTAACGAGGACCTTGATAGAAATGTAGTGGAGTAAAAAGTACGATATTTGTCTTTCAAATGTAGTGAAGTTAAAGTCATAAGTTTAAAAAAAAATAATACTCAAGTAAAGTACAGATACTCAAAAAGTGTACTTAAGTACAGTACTCAAGTAAATGTACTTCGTTACTGTCCACCTCTGAGGTATAGGGAGGAGGACAGTTTGATGGGTTTCAACGCAGGTATTGTCATGGTTTTCCTTGAAAAGGAGTTCGCCTGGGTGAGCGAACTCCTGCAAAAAATTGCAAGAGAGCAAAGGTGAACTATCTTCCTCCACATCCTAGTGGAGAAACTAGCGACAGTCTGGAGATGGAGAGACTGGAACTTCTCAGTGAGGTAAAGAAGAAGAATGACACCAAGGTGATTAAAGAAAAAATGGCCAAAACGTTTTCCATCTGAAGGCTTGAGGTTGTGAGTGGAAGTCCACCTGCTGATGACTTCAGAGAGACAAATGGCCCTTTTCCACTACCCTTTTTCAGCTCGCTTCAGCTCGCTTCAGCCCGACACGGCTCGCGTTTCGACTACCTTAGAGCAGCACGATTCAGCTCGCTTCAGCCCTGCTTAGCACCCAAAACTCGCATGGTTTTGGAGTGGGGCTGAAGCGAGCCAAACCGAGCCGAGTGAGGCTAGGGGCGTGAGCAGACACTCCCCTGTGCACTGATTGGTGAGGAGGAGTGTCCTCACACGCCCACACACGCCCCGCGAGCACGCTGGGATCTGTAAACACCGTAAACCCGGAAGAAGAATTACGAATTACGAGAATTTCTGAAGCCTTATGCGCCTCGCCTCATCTATACGCTCTTGCCAGTATCTGTTGGTGTTGTCGGTAACAACAAGCCACAGCACCAAGACCAGCAACACTAACGACTCCATGTTTATTGTTTACTATCCGGGTCGTGAGACTACCGCTTAAAAGATCACTGATGTCACTGTTTGCGCCGCCTAACGACATCACGTGACGTCCATCCACTTTCGCTAACTCCACCCAATGTGTCCACCCACTTCCAGCCAGCACGGTTCAGCACGGTTGTAGTCGAAATGCAACTCCAACAGCCCCACTCAGCTCGACTCGGCCCAACTCAGCACAGCACGGCTCAGCCCAACTCAGCCGCGTTGGTAGTGGAAAAGCAGCAAGAGATGGCCTGCTTTGTTTTGTGAACATGGGGTAGGTGAATCTATAGACCCTTACAAATATCGTCTCGTCTCGTCTTCTTCTGCTTTATCCGGGACCGGGTCGCGGAGGCAGCAGTCTAAGCAGGGAAGCCCAAACTTCCCTTTCCCCAGACACCTCGGCCAGCTCCTCGGGAAGAACACCGAGGCGTTCCCAGGCCAGCCGAGAGACATAGTCCCTCCAGCGTGTCCTGGGTCTTCCCCGGGGCCTCCTCCCGGGGGGACATGCCTGGAACACCTCCCCAGGGAGGCGTCCAGGAGGCATCCGAAAAAGATGCCCGAGCCACCTCAGCTGATTCCTCTCGATGTGGAGCAGCAGCGGCTCTACTCCGAGCTCCTCCCGAGTGACTGTGCTTCTCACCCTATCTCTAAGGGAGCGCCCAGCCACCCTGCGAAGGAAACTCATTTCGGCCGCTTGTATCCGCGATCTTGTCCTTTCAGTCATTACCCAAAGCTCATGACCATAGGTGAGAGTCGGAACGTAGATCGACCGGTAAATTGAGAGCTTCGCCTTTTGGCTCAGCTCCTTCTTCACCACAACGGACCGGTAAAGCGACCGCATCACTGCGGAGGCTGCACCGATCCGCCTGTCGATCTCACGCTCCATCCTTCCCTCACTCGTGAACAAGATCCCGAGATACTTAAACTCCTCCTTACAAATATCGCCTGCTCCAATTAGCAGTAACAATGTTTCTATAGTAAATATCGTTCCATCATGAATATTTACAAGGTTTAAATTCTCTAGTCATAATTTACTTCTTTTATTTTGCACCAGATTACTCAGCTCAGTTCCTGATATTGTATTTGTGATTTTGTCAATGCAGATCAAGGAGGAATTCAGGAGAATAACCACAATTTCCCTGGAGCAGAGCTTCATGGACAAACTTGACCATCCATCCATTATCTGTAGCTGCTTATCCTGTTCTACAGGGTTGCAGGCAAGCTGGAGCCTATCCCAGCTGACTATGGGTGAGAGGCGGGGTACACCCTGGACAAGTCGCCAGGTCATCACAGGGCTGACACAGAGACACACAAACATTCACACTCACATTCACACCTACGCTCAATTTAGAGTCCCCCAACATTTTTTTTGGGGGGGGGCTGCCCCCCAACATTGTATTAGTTGTATAGATAGATAGATAGATAGATAGATAGATAGATAGATAGATAGATTTCCATTTCCGGTTGCAAGTACGTCATGCGCATTCTGGCTGCCGCTTCTCACCGGAGCTTTTTATTTTATTTTCTCTCCTTTTTTTAATTGTTTTTGTGTGTGTTTGTGTAGTTTGATGTTTGTTTTTGTTTAAGTGTTTTTGTCCACCAGTTGTGGTGTAGCTCCAGACCCAGTTTTGGGTGTCAGTTCCCTCCACGCCTTGGTTCGCTGTGGGTGATGCCTGTGCTCCTCGCTATGGACTGCAGTGAACTCGTTGCTCATTTTAACATTGTGGTTGTCCAGTGCTCTGTGCAGTGGTGCTTTAGTGCTTGGTGTGATGTTCCAAGCGATGTTGCTCAGTGGCGTCGCATCGATGTGCAGGTGGTTTGGGACACACCAGCGCTCTGTGTGGTGGTGCGTCTGTGCTCACTTTGTGGATCCATGGCATGGTGTTCCGAGTGATGTTACCCGGCGGCGTCACAGCAGCTGTGCTGGTGATGCGGGACTTGTTTTCATGTGCCTTTTGGTGGGACTGTGGCTGCTATACCATTGGAATGACATCCTGACCTCTATTCTTTTTTTTCTCCCTATAATTGTAAAACAACCTTGGGTTTTGAGAAAGGCGCTATATAAATTGAACTTATTATTATCAATTATCAATTAACGGGCGGCACGGTGGTGTAGTGGTTAGCGCTGTCGCCTCACAGCAAGAAGGTCCTGGGTTCGAGCCCCGTGGCCGGCGAGGGCCTTTCTGTGTGAAGTTTGCATGTTCTCCCCGTGTCCGCGTGGGTTTCCTCTGGGTGCTCCGGTTTCCCCCACAGTCCAAAGACATGCAGGTTAGGTTAACTGGTGACTCTAAATTGAGCGTAGGTGTGAATGTGAGTGTGAATGGTTGTCTGTGTCTATGTGTCAGCCCTGTGATGACCTGGCGACTTGTCCAGGGTGTACCCCGCCTTTCGCCCGTAGTCAGCTGGGATAGGCTCCAGCTTGCCTGCGACCCTGTAGAAGGATAAAGCAGCTAGAGATAATGAGAATGAGAATGGGATTATCAATTAACCTAACCACATGTCTTTGGACTGTGGAGGAAAATGGAGCACCCAGAGGAAACCCATGCAGACACAGAGAGAACATGCAAACTCTCTTTCCACACAGAAAGGCCCTCACTGGCTGCTGGGCTTGAACCCAGGACCTTCTTGCTGTGAGGCGACAGTGCTAACCACTACATGACCTTGCTGCCCCCCAAACTTGCAAAGCTGAAACTGTCCCTGTACAAACTGAGTCAGGTGTGTTTACAAGTTGTGCTTGTTTGCTCTTTTGCAGGGAAATGGACCATCTGTTTCTCTGACTCTCTCTCTCACACACACACACACACATCGGCGTGGCGATGTAGCTTACAGCAGGTTATGGTCGCTGAACTGCTGGCTGTCCAGGTGGTGCTCTGAAAACAGTGTGGGCTTTATAGATAATTGGGCTAATTTTGAGGGCACTGCTGGCCTGTTAGGGCGGGACGGTATCCATCCCACTCGGGAAGGTGCTGCTCTCATTTCCTGCAGCATAGGTCATAGTCTCAGAACAGGCCTAGTTAATTTCTGACAATCAAGAGCCAAGGCCAGGGAGCAGACGAACAGGCTAAACCGACTGTCTGCTAGCTGCACAGAGTCATCACTCAGGGTCCACTACATCGAGACTGTGTCTGTTCCCCAAGCTCAACAAAAAGGTAGAAATTTTCAGAGAGTTTGTTCCAGTAACCTAATCAATATAAAATTAGATCAGACTGACTGTACAGCTGCTGCCAGCACCTTTGATCTAAAGGTGGGGCTATTAAATATTAGATCTCTTACATCTAAAGCGCTAATGGTTAATGAACTCATTACTGATCAGGAGTTTAATGTACTTTGTTTAATTGAAACATAGATTAAGCCAAATGAATATATAGCATTAAATGAAGCGAGTCCTCCTGGATACAGTTATATACACCAGCCTCGTCTAACTGACAGAGGAGGAGGCACCGCGGTTATTTATAACGATTATCTAGGTGTAACACAAAAACCTGGTGATAAATTTAATACATTTGAAGTTCTTCATACTCATATAATGTATGTAGCCTCGAAAAATAAGTCTACCCAGTTAATTCCATTGCTTAGTATTTACAGGCCCCCGGGGCCATATTCTGAGTTTCTTTCTGAATTTGCAGATTTTATCTCAGATCTGGTTATTTCCTTAGACAAAGCTTTAGTTGTCGGAGATTTTAATATTCACATCGATAACCCAGAAGACCCTTTGAAAACAGCGTTTGTGTCCATTTTAGATTCAGTAGGGATTAATCAGAATGTCATAGGACCGACCCATAATTGTGGTCACACCCTCGATCTAATACTAACATTCGAGTTAAACGTAGAAAATATAGTCACACTTCCACAGTCTGAAGTTATCTCAGATCATTATCTCATCTCATTCAAAATATGTCTGAGTAATAATATATGCACCCCACCATGCTACTGTATTAAACATACATTCACGTCAACTACTGCACAGAGCTTTATAAATGATCTCCCAGACTTATCAACTTTGATTGGGTCACTGTCAGCCCCTGCAGAACTTGATCAGGCAACTGAATGCTTAGAGTCAACATTCCGCCATACTTTAGATAATGTAGCTCCTCTAAAAAGGAAAATGGTCAAAGACAAAAAATTAGCACCCTGGTATAATGATGACACTCGCACATTAAAACAGACCACTCGAAAATTGGAACGTAAATGGCATCAAACAAAATTGGTAGTGTTCAAATTAGCGTGGAAGGAGAGCTTCCTGAAGTATAGAAAAGCTCTTAGTGCTGCGAGATCAACATATCTCTCCTCCCTAATAGAAGATAACAAAAATAATCCTAGATTCCTATTTAATACTGTAGCGAAATTAACCAGGAATAAGTCCACTATAGACACATGCACACCTGCAGTATGTAGTAGCAACGCCTTCATGAATTTTTTTCATGACAAAATTGAGAATATCCGACAAAAAATTCAAACTACTAATTTAAGGTTAGACAATGAAAGTGACCTTGTAGTTAACTATATAACTGTATCAGATCAGCAATTAGAATGTTTTACTCCCCTTAAAGAAACTGAATTACTTTCATTAATCTCGGCATCAAAAACCTCAACTTGCGTACTAGATCCCTTACCAACACATCTATTCAAACAGATAATACCTGAAGTAACTGAACCGCTTCTAAAAATAATAAATTCTTCTCTTACGATTGGCCATGTACCCAAATCCTTTAAACTAGCAGTTATCAAACCCCTGATTAAAAAACTTTACCTTATCCCTGTCAGCTGTCCAATTATCGGCCAATATCAAACCTCCGCTTTATCTCCAAGATCCTTGAAAAAGCTGTGGCACAGCAGTTATGCTCATATTTACATAGGAATAACATCCATGAAATGTATCAGTCAGGATTTAGACCTCATCATAGCACAGAGACAGCACTGGTTAAAGTAGTAAACGGCCTACTGTTGGCGTCTGATCAGGGCTGTGTCTCGCTACTTGTGTTGCTTGACCTTAGTGCAGCATTTGATACCATTGATCATTCCATTCTTCTGGATAGACTAGAAAATGTTGTGGGAGTTAAGGGAATGGCCCTCTCCTGGCTCAGGTCTTATTTAACTGATCGTTATCAGTATGTTGATATAAATGGTGATATTTCTAGACGTACTGAGGTAAAGTTTGGTGTTCCACAAAGTTCTGTCTTGGCGTCCACTGCTTTTTTCTCTATATATGTTACCTCTGGGTGATATTATTCGTAAACATTGTATTAGTTTCCACTGTTATGCTGATGACACACAGTTGTATGTTTCTGCAAAACCTGATGAGAGACACCAGCTTAATAGAATTGAGGAATGTGTAAAGGACATTAGACACTGGATGCTTATTAACTTCCTTCTGCTTAACTCTGACAAGACTGAAGTACTTGTACTCGGACCACATACAGCTAGAAGTAAGTTTTCTGATTACACAGTAACTCTGGATGGCCTTTCTGTTTCTTCACGTGCAGCAGTAAAAGACCTCGGGGTGATTATTGACCCCAGTCTTTCATTCGAAACTCACATTGATAACATTACCCGGATAGCTTTCTTTCATCTCAGAAATATTGCAAAGATAAGAAATTTAATGTCATTACATGACACGGAAAAACAAGTCCATGCTTTTGTTACCTCCAGGTTGGATTATTGTAATGCCTTACTGTCTGGATGTTCCAATAAGTGCATAAACAAGCTCCAGTTAGTTCAAAATACAGGAGCAAGAGTCCTTACTAGAACTAGAAAATATGACCACATCATCCCTGTCTTATCCACACTGCATTGGCTCCCAATCAAATTTCGTATTGATTATAAAATACTAATATTGACCTTTAAAGCACTAAATGGTCTCGCACCACAGTACCTGAGTGAACTTCTGCTCCTCTATGACCCGCCACGCCTACTTAGATCAAAAGGTGCAGGCTATCTGCTGGTACCTCGTATAGTGAAGGCTACATCAGGGGGCAGAGCCTTTTCTTACAAAGCCCCACTGTTATGGAACAGCCTTCCAAGTAATGTTTGGGAATCAGACACAGTCTTAGCATTTAAGTCTAGGCTGAAAACATATCTGTTTAGTCAAGCCTTGTGTTAATGGTGTTTATGAGGTAAAGGAGTAGATCTAGAGGGTCCTCAGACATAGAGTGTTTGGTAAACTGGGATGTATGGATGCTGTCAGTCCCCACTCGCTTGCTCACTCGAGTTTGTTGACGGTGTAGTGGCTGGCTGCTTTATGTCCCGGGGCTCCCTCATGCCTGTGTTACCTTCTGGCTCTCCCCTTTTAGTTATGCTGTCATAGTTAGTTGCCGGAGTCCCTGCTTGTACTCAGTGCAATATGTATACTGTTCCTACTTATTCAGGTGACATTGGGCATACCTAACAACCTGTGTTTTCTTTCCCTCTCTCTCTCTCCCCCCCAAAAAAAAAATCTGTCCCTCTGATTTACATGGAGTCAACAGGAAATCTTTTGGTGGAGAGGGTGGAGACCTCGACTGGCTATCGTAGCCTGCAGGGAATCGGCCGTCAGACATTCTGTCGCATGTCCCAGACCCGGTGAAATGTAACTGAATTGTCATGGCCAGCCCTAAGGGCCCCATCTGCATCCCATCATTGCTGAGGAGTGTGCTCCCATCACCCAATCAAGCATCCAGCCAGAACAGGTCATGATATTTTTTAGCATATTAACATGCCATTGTTGTGTATTATGCCTGATGTCAAGACTCTCGTCTCTGCGAGCCTACCACACAGATTTAATACTTGTGTCATTTTTAGGGCATACCTAACAACCTGCGTTTTCTCTCTCTCCCCCCCCCAATCTGTCCCTCTGAGTTACATGTTGATCCTGGGATTGAGATGCTGGCCTCTTCTGCCCCTCGGACCTGCTTGGTCCATCCTGGTGCCCTGTGTCTGGTTGAAGTTTTATCGCATCACTCCTGTGGAGGACGGCCCCATGAGGACAGTTGAGGGTTACACCTGGAGGACGCTCTGGACTCTTACAGTAATGCTTTTATGGCTGAGGACTACAGTTGACTTGCTAACTTTAGGACTGCAGTTGTCATGAACAGTTTTGCACTCAAGTTTCCATCAATGAAGAGTTTATAACATCAACGAAACTGACTTCATGTTAAAACTGTTAATGTTATAGTCATGTTCTCTGTTGTTGCCCAAATGAGGATGGGTTCCCTTTTGAGTCTGGTTCCTCTCGAGGTTTCTTCCTCATGTCATCTGAGGGAGTTTTTCCTTGCCACCGTCGCCACAGGCTTGTTCATTGGGGATAGATTAGGGATAAAATTAGCTCATGTTTTAAGTTGTTCAAATTCTGTAAAGCTGCTTTGCGATAATTTTTATTGTTAAAAGCGCTATACAAATAAACTTGACTTGACTTGACACACACACACACACACACACACACACACACACACATTTACACTGCCTTACACATACATGTAAGCAATTACAGCGCAAATTCTCGCACTCAGTAGCTCCAACACTCTGTGCGCTCACATCACTCCTCCACACGTATGCTCTTGTGTTTTCCTGTGACATTTCATTGTTTATGAATAAGGGTTCAGTATTGACATTATATTAATCTGTTCACAGAGACAAAGCATTGAGATGAGATGTGAAACTGTTATCCGCAGTCTCATTATGTACCTTGGTGAGAAAGAAGAGGACCTTTTTGAAGATTGCCAGGTAACGCATGATTAAAATCATTCCAGTACGTCATGTTGTCACAGCCTTATGCTTAGAAGTGTTGAGTTTACAGCTCACAATCAGCTTAATATAGTTTACTCTCTGGCATTTGTTCTGCAAAAAATGCTTTGCCGGTGTACACATAAAATGTACAAGTGAGAAGCAAATAGTTGAATATTTGTATTGAGCAGCCAAATCCAATTTGACCAACAAAAGTCTGAGTCGGGGACAGCCCAAACACAGAGGCACATGATTTATGACTAAAAGCAACATTCATTTGCGTGCTACAATCAGTGGAGTGCAGCCATCTTGTGCTTGTTCTACAGATGTTTTACTAATGTGGGCTCGTAATCTAAGCCATGTTTATTGATCATTTTTAGCATGTATTTGTTCATTCTGCTCTGGTAATTAAGTCACTACAAATGATTGAAGAAATTCTGTTTTGTTCCTTAATAGAATTCTTTTTTTTCTTGTATATTGTACAGAGGAGGACTGACGCAGTGATGCCTCTCAACACATCCTCAAGAGCCTGGTTGTCCACGGTGCTGATGGAGAGGATCCAGTGGATGTATCCATCCTTCTTGAAGGCAGGAAGATGTTACAAGGATGCGGCAGCACTGCTAAAGCTTGTACATTGCTTATGGGACTTATTTATACCCTCAACCTTACAGACCCCCCAGCACTGCACTGCGCTACACGTTTGAGGTGTTTCAGAAACTTTTCCTTGAACTGGATAGGATTAAGTTGTCCCCCAAAGTGCAAGCGTTAAAGTAGAAATTGCTGTCTTAAATGCTATCACCATGGCAACTACTGTACAGCCTCACCTGCTTTAACAGTTTTAAAGTTTAACTTTAACAGTTGAGTGCCTCCTAACATTTTTTTTTTATTTGTATTAGTTGTCTTTTTTTTCTTGCAGCCCCCCCCCCCCCCCCCCCCCAACATTTTTTTTGTTTTGTATTAGTTGTCCTTTTTTTACTTTTGGGCAGCACCCCCCACCCCCCACCCCCCACCCCAACATTTTTTTTGTTTGTTTTGTGTTAGTTGTCTTTTTTTGGGAGGGGGAGGCTGCCACCTAACATTTTTTTGTTTCCTATTTGTTGTCTTTTTTTGGGGGGGTGCCCCCCCAACATTTTGTTTGTTTTGTATTAGTTGTCTTTTTTTTTCTTTTGGGTAGCACCCCCCCCCCCAACATTTTTTGTTTGTTTTGTATTGTCTTTTTTTAGGGGGGCTGCCCCCCAACATTTTTTGTTTTGTTTTGTATTAGTTGTCTTTTTTTTTGGGGGGGCTGCCCCCCCAACATTTTTTTTTTGTTTTGTATTAGTTGTCTTTTTTTTTCTTTTGGGCAGCGCCCCCCCCCCCCCCCCCCCCCAACATTTTGTTTGTTTTGTATTAGTTGTCTTTTTTTTCTTTTGGGCAGCGCCCCCCCCCCCCCCCAACATTTTTTTTGTTTGTTTTGTATTAATTGTCTTTTTTTAGGGGGGGCTGCCCCCCCAACATTTTTTTTTTTGTTTTGTATTAGTTGTCTTTTTTTTCTTTTGGGCAGCCCCCCCCCCCCCCCACACACACACACACACATATTTTTTTTTTTTGTATTAGTTATCTTTTTTGGGAGGCTGCCCCCCAACATTTTTTTTGTTTTGTTTTGTATTAGTTGTCTTTTTTCTTTTGGGCAGCCCCCCCCCCCCCAACATTTTGTTTTGTTTTGTTTTGTATTAGTTGTCTTTTTTGGGGGGGGGCTGCCCCACCAACATTTTTTTTTGTTTTGTTTTGTATTAGTTGTCTTTTTTGGGGGGGCTGCCCCCTCAACATTTTTTTGTTTGTTTTGTATTAGTTGTCTTTTTTGTTTCTTTTGGGCAGCCCCCCCACCAACATTTTTTTTGTTTGTTTTGTATTAATTGCCTTTTTTGGGGGGGCTGCCCCTCAACATTTTTTTGTTTTGTTTTTTATTAGTTGTCTTTTTTTTGGTAGCCACCCCCCCAACATTTTTTTTGTTTTGTCTCATCTTGTCTTCATCCGCTTATCCGGGGCCGGGTCGCGGAGGCAGCAGTCTGAGCATGGAAGCCCAAACTTCCCTTTCCCCAGACACCTCGGCCAGCTCCTCTGGAAGAACACCGAGGTGTTCCCAGGCCAGCTGAGAGACATAGTCCCTCCAGAGTGTCCTGGGTCTTCCCCGGGGCCTCCTCCTGGGGGGACATGCCTGGAACACCTCCCCAGGGAGGCATCCAGGAGGCATCCGAAAGAGATGCCCGAGCCACCTCAGCTGATTCCTCTCGATGTGGAAGAGCAGCAGCTCTACTCCGAGCTCCTCCCGAGTGACTGTGCTTCTCACCCTATCTCTAAGGGAGCACCCAGCCACCCTGTGAAGGAAACTCATTTTGGCCGCTTGCATCTGTGATCTTGTTCTTTTGGTCATTACCCAAAGCTCATGACCATAGGTGAGAGTCGGAATGTAGATTGACTGGTAAATCGAGAGCTTCGCCTTTTGGCTCAGCTCCTTCTTCATCATGATGGACCAGTAAAGCGACCGCATCATTATGGAGGCTGCACCGATCCGCCTGTCGATCTCACGCTCTATCCTTCCCTCACTCGTGAACAAAATCCCGAGATACTTAAACTCCTCCACTTGAGGCAGGACTTCTCCACCAACTTGGAGAGGGCAAGCCACCCTTTTCCGGTCAAGAACCATGACTTACTGCCGGCAATGCGAACCAGACTCCTGCTCCATTCGTACAGGGACTGGACAGCCTTTAGCAAAGAGCCCCGAACCCCATACTCCCAAAGCACCTCCCACAGAATACCATGAGGGACATGGTCGAATGCCTTCTCCAGATCCACAAAGTTATGTGGACTGGTTGGGCAAACTTCCATGAACCCTCGAGCACCCTATGAAGGGTATAGAGCTAGTCCAGTGTTCCACAACCAGGACAAAAACTGCATTGTTCCTCCTGGATCCGAGGTTTGACTATTGGCTGAATTCTCCTCTCCAGTACCCTGGAGTAAACCTTCCCGGGGAGGCTGAGAAGTGTGATTCCCCTATAATTGGAGCACAGTCTCCGGTCCCCTTTCTTAAAAAGAGGGACCACCACCCCAGTCTGCCACTCCAGAGGCACTGTCCCCAACCACCATGCGATGTTGCAGAGACGTGTCAGCCAAGACAGCCCCACAACATCCAGAAACTTGAGATACTCAGGGCAGATCTCATCCACCCCCGGTGCCTTGCCACCGAGGAGCTTGCAAACCACCTCAGTGACTTCGGCTTGGGTAATGGACGAGTCCACCTCTGAGTCATCAGCCTCCGCTTCCTCAATGGAAGACATGACAGTGGGATTGAGGAGATCCTCGAAGTATTCCCTCCACTGCCTGACAATATCTCCAGTTGAGGTCAACAGCTCCCCACCTACACTGTAAACAGTGTTGGCAGAGTACTGCTTCCCCCTCCTGAGGCGCCAGACGGTTTGCCAGAATTTCTTCGAGGCCGACCAATAGTCTTCCTCCATGGCCTCACCGAACTCCTCCCAGTTCCAAGTTTTTGCCTCTGCAACTGCCCAAGCTGTGGCATGCCTGGCCTGCCAATACCCATCAGCTGCCTCAGGAGTCCCGGAGGCCAACATGGCCCGATAGGACTCCTTCAGCTTGACAGCATCCCTTACTTCCGGTGTCCACCACCGGGTTCGGGGATTGCCATCACAACAGGCACCGGAGACCTTGCGGCCACAGCTCCGAACAGCTGCGTCTACAATGGAGGTAGAGAACATGGTCCACTCAGACTCAATGTCCCCTGCCTCCCTCGGAAGCTGGGAGAAGCTCTCCCGGAGGTGGGATTTAAAGACCTCCCCGACAGAGTGCTCGCCCAGACGTTCCCAGCAGACCCTCACCATACATTTGGGCATGCCAGGTCTGTCCAGCTTCCTCCTCCGCCAGCGGATCCAACTCACCACCAGGTGGTGATCAGTTGACAGCTCAGCCCCTCTCTTCACCCGAGTGTCCAAGACATAGAGCCGGAGATCAGATGAAACAACAACAAAGTTGATCATCGACCTCTGACCTAAGATGTCCTGGTGCCACGTGCACTTGTGGACACCCCTATGCTCGAACATGGTGTTTGTTATGAACAAACTGTGACTAGCACAGAAGTCCAATAACAAAACACCACTCGGGTTCAGATCGGGGAGGCCGTTCCTCCCAATCACGCCCCTCCAGGTGTCACTGTCGTCGCCCACGTGAGCGTTGAAGTCCCCCAGTAGAACAATGGAGTCCCCAGTCTGAGCACCTCTCAGTACCTCTCCCAGGGACTCCAAGAAGGCCGGATACTCTATACTGCTATTCGGCCCATAGGCACAAACAACAGCAAGAGCCCTCTCCCTGATCCAAAGGCGCAGAGAGGCGACCCTCTCGTTCACTGGGGTAAACTCCAACACATGGCAGCTGAGCTGGGGAGCTATAAGCAAGCCCACACCAGCCCACCGCCGCTCACCATGGGCGACTCCAGAGAAGTGGAGAGTTCAGCCCCTCTCGAGGAGCTGGGTTCCAGAGCCCAAGCTGTGCATGGAGGTGAGCCCAAATATCTCTAGCCAGTACCTCTCAACCTCCCGCACAAGCTCAGGCTCTTCCCCCCCAGTGAAGTGACATTCCATGTCCTAACAGCTAGCTGCTGTGTTCGGGGATCAGGTCATCGAGGCCCCTGCCTTCGACTGCCGCCCAATCCACACTGCACCGGCCCCCTACAGCTACCCCTGTGGGTGGTGAACTAATTAATGAAAGTGAAGAACAGGACCACAACAAAGACAAAGTACATGGAAAAGAACTAGAGGAGGTACAGGATTTCAAATATCTTGGCAGCTACATCTCAGCCGACAGCAACTTCGAAAAGGAAATTTCTACCAGAACTGGCCTGGCAGCACAAGCCTTCAACAAACTGCGGAACATCTGGAAATCATCATTCCTGCAGTTAAAGACCAAACTGAGGGTCTATAACTCAAATGTTCACTCAGTCCTCCTGTATGCCACTGAAACATGGAGAACAAACAAAAAGCTCGAGTTGCCTCAGGGGCTTTGAAGGCAGATGTCTCCGGCGAATCCTTGGAATTTACTGGGAACAGCAAATTACCAACGAAGAAGTGAGCAGATGTATGGGAATTACAAACATAGTAGAGGAGGTGAAACACAGACACTGGAAGTGGCTAGGTCACGTCCTACACATGAACAACAGACACCCATGTACTGCCATTAGATGGGCACCAGTAGGGAAACGCAAATAAGGCAGGCCACTGGGGATTTGGAGAAGGGCCATCAAGGGGGAAATGAAGGCAGCAGGAAAGTCATGGAATGAAATCAGCTGCCTGGCCCAGGATCGAGATGGCTGGAGGAAATTCGTCGGCACCTTATGCTTCAGCCAGAGTGAAGAGAACTAAGTAAGTAAGTAACGAAGCCCATATGTCAGGTACATACTGTACATACAAAAGGAACTGAGACCTCATAGAAGAATCTCGAAGCTTTGCAAACATGCTATGAACTAATAACTTTCAAGACAAAGAGGAAAAATTACAGAGTTTAAAAGTCTACACATGATGATGTCACAATACATAAAGCCACTTCCATGTGCTGACTGCAAAGTCATCTGAAATTTTCAAATTTTTTATTGTACGTGGCATTTTCCTATATCTCGCAAGAACAATACCATATGGATGAGATGTGATCATTTTGAAGTCCTGAGGGTCATTTTTCTCCATTTTGGGAACGTTTTCCTCCCTCTTGAGGTAAATGGTATGGTCCTATAGAAACAGGAAACAGCCGAACGTGAGGATCTTTAACTAATTAGCATAAGTATGGAACTGCATCACACCAAGATGGCAACACCACCAAGAAAACATCGTGACTCTGCACCGATGCCGGAGAGTTTTGAGTCGCAGGGATGTCATTTGTGGTTGACATTCGCGAATAGATCCGTGAAACAAAAGATGAATATATTTATGTCTTTTCTCTTTTACTGCTTTTGTGTTCTTATTTCTTTCTCTGTAAGATTAAAGCATTAAGTGTATAACTCCATACTCAGACTCATCAATCCAAGACAAGCGCTGCAAACTTTTCATCAGATTTCACATCTGTTTCATCCTTCAGTCGATTCCAGTGCTCGATCTGTCCCTTCACCAAAATTCTTTTGATTTCCATCACTTTCCTGGCACACTTTCTAGCTGATTCACTTTTCATGGTGGTGTAGTGGTTAGCACTGTCGCCTCACAGCAAGAAGGTTCTGGGTTCGAGCCCAGCGGCCGGCGAGGGCCTTTCTGTGTGGAGTTTGCATGTTCTCCCCGTGTCTGCGTGGGTTTCCTCTGGGTGCTCTGGTTTCCCCCACAGTCCAAAGACATGCAGGTTAGGTTAACGTGGGGCGGCCTTGGGCTGAGGTGCCCTTGAGCAAGGTACCGAACCCCTGACTGCTCCTCAGGCTCTGTAGTGTGGCTGCCTGCTGCTCTGGGTGTGCACGTGTGTTCACTGCTTCAGATGGGTTAAATGCAGAGGACGAATTTCACTGTGCTTGAAGTGTGCATGTGACAAAGGTTTCTTCTTCTTCTTCATATGTTCCTTTTCTTTTACACTGACTTTTAGCTGATGGGAGAGCCGAGTCTGCCGTGTTTGCCCACACCAACTTGTTTTGGTTAAAAGACGAGGGTCAAACACACCCCACAGTGGTCACATGATATTGTTGCTTCCTTGCTTCGGCAATTAAGGAATCGTAAACTGCGGGATGCTTTTTATCTCAGCAAAACATTTACACACAGGACACACGGTGTGTGTGTGGAGCAGCGAAACATCTCGGCGCTCCAACAGACATAGAAATAGAACATTTTTGCCCAGAATTCAACTTTGCAGTCCTAAACTTTAATGTCTAATGTCACTTCATAAGGTTTGACAAAACCATTCAGCTATTCAGGTCCAATATAAATACTCTTTTAGCTATCATTTTTATATCCTTAAACTAATCTAGTCATCAGTTGTCCATCTATAACACTGACTACGTTTACATGCACATCCAAATCGAGCTGCTGTCGGTAATCGAGCTGAAGGTCCCAGCAGGGTGCCAGAGAAATCCAATCATACATGCACATGATGAAATCGAACTATTGTGTGAGGTGCATTGTGCACCCGAGCCACAGGTGGCACTACATGCCCCATCGTGTTGGTACACTTCCGGTTGTCGTCATGAAGAAGAGCTATTCAAGAGTATAAACAAAGTTATCAGCAGTGTTGCCAGATACTGCTGACGTTTTCCAGCCCAAAACATGTTCAAATCCACAAAGATGCTCTTAAAACTGCCCAATCTGGCAACACTGGCAGTTCCGTGTTCACAAGTTCCATGCCCAAGCTGTTAGGCTTGCTCTAACAGACTGTATGGCTACAAACGGTCCTGCACAGACCACTGTTTCGTAAGACAACTTATTTTGCACAATTGTATATTTTTCTAAAGTTCATTTATGCTTACAATTTAACTTATGTCTTAATAAACACACAAAAAGTTCAATTGTTTTGTTTTTATTGACATTCTTCAGATGTTGGACACACACACACACATATATATATATATACACGCACACACACAAATACAGTGACTTGTTTATGTACACAATCCACAGCTATGCAACAGCTGTACAGATGTATTTGGTGATTCAGTAAGTGAGCTAAATTTTAACAGTGCAAACAATGCCACAAAAAGAAACGATTCATGCCGTTGTCATGATTCGTTGTCATGCCGACCAAGGCTGTTGTGTTTCCGCTTGTGGCTCGTCACTCGTCACTTCCGGAAGGGGCAGTGCTGAAGTAAGCGGCTCGACTCCGTAGCTCAATAGGGTTTACATGCACTAAGTAGCTCGGCAGAAATCGCATAATCTAGGTCGTGTAGCTCGATTCCGAGAAATCAAGTTTGGTTCAATTTCAGCCGAATTAAGGTGTATACATGGCATTTTGAACTTCGATTTCAGTCGAGCAACGGCAGAAATTCGATTCTCTCTATGTGCATGTAAACGCACTGTATGTGCATGTAAACGCACTGAGTGTTATGAAGCATTAATGTCAGTTATATTCATGAACTTGAATAGAGGCTTCCGAGAAGAGTGAGAAAGCTTTATGAATGTGCTGTTCGTAAAAAATATCTTGTAAATAAAGCAATTACAGATATAATATTCTTGCAAAGTCAACACATCATAATCACGAATGTCATGCTCCGTAACGCCTCTCATGTCACCTTATGAGTCTTGACATAACCCTCCAGCATTTATTTATTGAGGATTTTTGGAATGCTTATGAATGTGTTACAAAGGCCAAATAAACAAGTAGCAATTATTTTTATTTCCTCAAACTATACTGGTAATCAATTTAGTGATTATAACACTGTTATGTACGATGTCTGGGAAGTGCAAAACAAAATGTGAAACACTTTTACATTTTATAAAACAAAATTACACTAGCAAACCACTTTTACCAAGAACAAAACAAATTTACACCTTAGAAAACAAATTGACAAGATGCAAAACACTTTTATGAGCGCTAAGACAAATTTACAAGCAAAAATCTTCACGGAAGGGGAATGTGCCAAATGCCAGAAGTACGGTGGCCGGGAAGTGATAGAGTGAGCAGTCAGTTCGTGTTCCCTGTGTCTGAAATCACTCACTATATAGTCTTCTGTATAGAATTCCCTATACAGTGGGAGTAGTGAATGAGTGAGTGAATCTCGGACACAGCCAGTGGAATGCACTTGGTCCTTCTGTCCGACCCGTGTCCTTTAAAAACTCTAGAGACTGTCCATATGAGCCACGTTAAGTGGTTTGTGTTTTTTGTCCCTTTTGTGTTTTCCACAAAAGGGGCAAAACATCATTCGGTCAGTCAACGTTCCGTCACCATAAACTCTATAGAAGACAACACGAATTGACTGCTCACTCTCTCACTTCCGGGTCGCTTGCAGGATTTGGTACATTCCCCTTCCGTGAAGATTTTTGTTTGTAAATTTGTTTCGGGACTGGTAAAAGTGTTCCGCCACTTGTAAATTTGTCTCAGCGCTCGTAAAAGTGTTTCACGTCTTGTCAATTTGTTTTCTAAGTTGTAAATTTGTTTTGTCCTTGGTAAAAGTGTTTTGCTAACATAATTTTGTTTTATAAAATGTAAAAGTGCTTCACATTTTGTAATTTTGTTTTGCACTTCCTGGCCACTGTAGCTATGTCAGTTAGAGTCATAGAAATGGAATGGAGACTTCAAAGAAAAGTCTTTAGAAGGGCTTTGTTATTTAAAAAAAAAAAGTAGAAGAAATATAGTCAAGAAAAATCTTGCAATATGAAGATAGGATAAAACATAACACATCATGATAATGTCACCTTATTGAGCACTGTTTTAGTGATGAATTGTAATGTTTATGAATGTTTTATAAAGGCCTTACATAGGTGACTGTTCATGAAGAAGAAGAAGAAGAAACCTTTATTTGTCACATGCACACTTCAATTCATCCTCTGCATTTAATCCATCTGAAGCAGTGAACATACGCACACACAAACCCAGAGCAGCGGGCAGCCACACTAGAGCGCCCGGGGAGCAGTCAGGGGTTCGGTACCTCGCTCAAGGGCACTTCAGCCCAAGGCTGCCCCATGTTAACCTAACCTGCATGTCTTTGGACTGTGGGGGAAACCGGAGCACCCAGAGGAAACCCACGCAGACACGGGGAGAACATGCAAACTCCACACAGAAAGGCCCTCGCCGGCCGCTGGGCTCAAACCCAGGACCTTCTTGCTGTGAGGTGACAGCGCTAACCACTACACCACCGTGCCGCCCATGTAACGTGTAAGGCAAGGCAAGGCAAGTTTATTTCTATAGCGCATTTCATACACAGTGGCAGTTCAATGTAGTCTGGTTAACACCAGACCATATCACAAGTGAAATATGGTCTGGAATCCGCCTATTGAATTTCTCGTAGGGGAGGTGTGGTTTACGATTGTTAACGGCCGTTTATTGGACGTTGCGAATGTCTATCATTTGGCGTATGGACCCTTTTCACGTGACGTCACGACAAATGCGGCCACCATTTTGGACATGTACTACCAGTAGTTTACCACAGCCAGCATTGAGGAACGGCAGCAAAGAAAGTTTTTACTTTCAGCAAGACTTCCATCATGCCACTATATTGTTGTGCACCTGGATGTAGTAACCATCAACAAACAAGGCAAGGGTTATCATTTTATCGGATCCTGACGGAGAAGATGGATAGCGGCCATTAACAGATTGGCAGCCCTCGGCATACCAGTGCTTGTGTAGTGACCACTTTGTTGGAGGTAAGACGAATAAAATTAGCCAGAAAAGGCATTACATTGCTGTTAACGTTCTGTGGCAGCAAGTGTGTAACCAAATAGGCTAAAATAACCCATTGTAACCTCTTTGTTCTTCTGTAGTAGCTATTAGCTAACGACATTAGCTAGCGTTGTGTTCCTTTGCTGTTGGTAGACTGTAGGACAGATCAGAGGCAGTGTCCTACAAACAGCGCTTAATTTGAGGGGGAGCAAGCCGGAGCACGCTCCGGAACCTCGGGCGTTGGCTCCGGCAGCTATTTACACTGGATCCGGTGATCCGACACCTCTCTTGACTATGTAACAAAAAAAAAAAGATTGTCTTTAGGCTTGCCATCCTTCCACTTGCGAGTGGTAAGTGATCTGCGCTGGGATCACACACACAGCGGCTCAGTCCCGAATCGTGGCTCGTGCACTTCACTCGCGCGCTCTGTGAGCTGCGCAGGGCCGGAGTGCGCACCCTCCAGAGGGCACTCGCTGTTCAGGGCGGAGTGATTTGGAGCGCAGGATGCCTGCGGAGCCGAGCGTATCCATGTATTGGTGTTGCTGTGTGCAGACGAATCGTGTATTGGTGTTGCTGTGTGCACACTAATCGCTTTTAAAAACGTTAATCTGATGATCTGCTGATACGGTCTAATGTAAACATGGGCTAAGTGTTCAAAGCAAGAGGAACATGTATTTGTCTCTTAAATCCAGGCCGTTCCCTGTAATCTGTAACACTGGGTTGGAGAAAGTAATGGCAAATAGTGAGTGCACAAACCATAGAAGGTAAACTGTACACAGCGCCAGGGCAGTGTGATGGTATGTCTACTTTTAGATTGTGTCAGCTTATCAATGAACACACTCGTCACTCGACGAGTTTCATGTCTTTACGACGGATACTTAAATACGTGTTAGGTATTATTGTTGCAGTCTAAGCAGTCATTGTAGCAGCTAGATGAGCGAGAACCGAAAGGGTCTGTGCCATAAACCGTTATTTCTGTACAGCGTTGCTAATGTGTCGTTACTGTTGTTATTTCTCCCTCTGCTCGCCCTGTAAATGCCCTACGTCGCTGGATAGCGAAGGTGTTTTCTGCATCTCGCTCCTTTTTCTTGTATGTTCTCCGTTTGTCGCCTTCCTCGCATTCAAACCAATTCGAGCCGAAGTCCGCTACATGTCCAAAATTGTGGTCGCGTTTACGAAGGTCACGTGACTGAAAAGGGTCTATACGTAGCCCATGGCCAATCATGGCAGTTGTACCCGGTGACATAGTTAGAGCGACGAAGAAGACGAAGAGGCGAAGAAGAGAAGGAAAGAGAAAGAGAAGGCAAAACAAAAATAGGAAAACAATGGCACCGAACGATTACTGCCGTTTGTGCAAGACAAATATGAGAGAAGCTGGTTTGGTTAGTTTGGTTCGTATCGCTCGCCGCCATGTTAAATGTGATCCGTAAACAGTCCCAAATAAACTACAAGCTTCCGTTTGTCGAGTAGTACGCGTCACCGTCTTTCCACCCCTCCCCACTCTCTGATTGGCTCCCTAACTCAGGCGAGCCTTTAGACCATAGTTTCCATGCTGTCTTTTCAGATCGGAACGATTGTGCAAAGCAGCATGGGATTTCCCAGGCTAAGTTCAATGTGCTTTACAGATGTAAAAGCAAAACAGTAAACAATAGAAAATAAAATTACATAAAATAAAGGGGGAAGAAGAGAGAAAGTTCAGTAAAAACAGCAGAATCAAATGGAATAAAAGTTAAGTAAAGTTTAAGACATGCAAAGACTGTAAAAGTTAAGTAAAGTTTAAAACGTAAAGATGATATTAATCAGTTAGCAGAAAGCATCTGAGAACAGCTTGGTCTTTAGTCGAGATTTGAAGCTGCCAACAGCAGGAGCATTTTTGATGTCCTCTGGGAGTTGGTTCCATAGCTGTACTGCATAGTAGCTAAAACATGTAACGTGTTACTGGAACGTTCTTTAAATGTAATCATGGACCGGGGTGTGTCTCAAACACGCCGAATCTCTTAATCAAAGCTCGGTGAATGTTCACATGAGCGACAGAGGAAATGAAGGAGCTGATCTGAAGTCTGTGAAGTTAAGCAGGTTCAACGCAGCGTGTGATCCGTCTTCACTCCTGTAGAACTGCATTACATTGACAGGAAGATCCAGAGATGATAAAACATGCAGCTGAGGGTTATGACTGATACAGATGACTGACATTTTGAGAGGAGTTTGGCTGCAGGGATGCGCTCTGTGCCACTGTAATCATACACCACTCTTTCTGTGACAGCTCAAGTTACACAACAGCCAATAGCATTTGAGATACACCACACCTCTGTCCAATCAAAACAAACCTGACAGTAGCTTAGCTAGCTCAGATTTCTCACCCACACCTGTTCAATTTAACCAGAACCACGTTGACACCCACAGCTGCCACAGCTGGCGTGACTGCAGGCTGTGTACTGTGCTTGATGTAAGTCACACTCATGTCTTAAAGGAGTCGTGTGTTGTGCTGGCAGCGGCATAACCGGAAACTAATTGCGGTGTGATGAGAAGATGTGCAAAATGAAACCAGGATTGTTTTCCTGATCTGTACAGTGAAATGGGGAAGTGTGACTCTCTGGACCTCCAGACCTGATGCCAAGTGGTGCACAAAAGTGCCACAGACCTGACGGGTATAGAAGTTGCCCCACAGTGACAACTGACTTGCCGAGTGAGTGATGCTATCCACTGGCCATTTGAGTGGCTCTTCCACATGCCATCAGGTGCTGTACCATTGACCCTGTTGGGTTCATCTGCCACACTGCACCAAAAAGCACCCTGCTGCCAGCGCCTTATTGGTGATGTACTATGTAACCCATAGCTGGAACCCAGGCAGGTGTTACCACTCCGGGTCAGAGCGGACCTGGGAGCAATGGGGATAAGGGGTAACTCCACTTTCCCCAGTACTCAAGTCCTCCTGGACCTGAGACTCACCACCGGTTGCAGTTTAAAGTCACACCCAGGACTAAAGATGGCCAATAATGAGAGAGAGATCTGCATCCTGCAATCTGATTGTGCGTGTATATGTGTGTAGAAGTAGTGACACTGAAAAGTGAACATTAGAAATAAAACTGCACCACGGATTGTCGCGCCTGTATCCGGTTCCTCATTTGTCCCAGCATTAACACTGTGACAGCGATGCTGTAGGAGCGCTGAGGACACCGATCTGTCATTTTATTATTTAACACACAATCTACTGCCAAACAATCATAAGAATAACATTGCTATAAAAAAAACTTTATGGCATTTCCACTGAAAAAGATCAAAAAGTCATGTTAATAATATTCTCAAGATGTTACCACTTTATTCTTGAGATATTGCAATTGTTTCTCGAAATAATGTGACTCTAGTCTCCAAATCTTGTCTTTTAATTTGTTAAACAGTGGCCTGAAGACACCGTGAGAAAAAGTGAAAGCAGCCCAAATGTGCAAAACTGTTCATCTGTTGGACAAATCAAAGATGGTGAATGAAAACTGATCAATACACAAAACTATTTGTTTGTTGGTGATAGGAACTGGTCCAAATTGTGAAGGTGGTGCTCACTGACGAGATTAATATCTGCATGTGTTTTACTTGAAGAATTGAGATGTGGCTGGAGAAGATGAGCAACAGTGATATAATCAAAGGAAAGAGCATGATGATTTATTTCTAAACTCCTTCTCCTTCTCTTCCTCCTCCTATTACTTCTCCTGCTCCTCCTCATCTCCCTCCTCCTGCTTCACCTCCTTTTCTTCTGCATCCTGATAATCCTCCTCTTCTTCTTCCTCCTCCTCCTCCTCTCCTTGCTCTTCTTCCTCCTCCTCCTCCTCCTCCTCCTCCTCCTCCTCCTCTCCTTGCTCTTCTTCTTCTTCTTCTTCTTCTATCTCCTCCTCCTCTTCCTCTTCTTCCTCCTCCTCCTCTTCCTCCCCTTCTTCATCCTCCTCCTCCTCTTCCTCCTCCTCTTCCTCCTCTTCCTCCTGCTCCTCCTCCTCTTCCTCCTCCCTCTCTTCCTCCTCCTGTTCCTCCTACTCCTCTTCCTCTTCTTCCTCCTTCTGCTCCTCCTTCTCTTCCTGCTCATCTTCTTCCTCCTCCTCCTCTTCCTCATCCTCCTCTTCATTTTCTATTTCCTCCTGCTGCTCCTCCTCTTCCTCTTCTTCCTCCTTCTCTTCTTCCTCTTTCTCCTCTTCCTTCTCCTGCTCCTCCTCCTCTTCTTCCTCCTCCTTCTCCTCCTGCTCCTCCCCTTCCTCCTCCCCCTCTTCCTCCTCCTGCTCCTCCTCCTCTTCCTCTTCTTTCTCCTCCTGCTCCTCCTCTTTCTCCTCCTGCTCTTCCTCTTCCTGCTCCTCCTCCTCTTCTTTCTCTGCCTGCTCCTCCTCTTCCTCTTCCTCCACCCTCTCTTCCTCTTCTTCCTCTTTCTCTTTCTCCTCCTGCTCCTCCTCTTCCTCCTTCTTCCTCCTCCTGCTCCTCCTCCTCTTCCTCTTCTTCCTCCTCCTACTCCTCCAAAATGTCGTACTCAAGCTCGATTGCTTTAAACTCAGAGATTGGACACCTTCAACAAGCTTTCTGTTGCAGTCAGCTCATTGTTAGCAGACATTTCCAAATTAATGAATAAGCTTGATGAATGAGTTTTGTCAGCTTTGTATAAAAGAGATTAGCCAGCGCTCGAGCTCTTCTCTGAATCCAAATGCAGAGTGCTGAGAGGCAATCTGGCCACGTCTCTCTCACGTCAGGTCTCACGGGCGATGAAGCGATGGATCAGAGAGGGACTGTCGCAGATTGCTGGAAGCTGTCCAGATTAATTATGTGACGTGGGGCTCATTCCTGACTGCCACATGACGGATTCACCAGCAGCTCTAAAGCCCAGCGTACTCGTTTGCAAGAAATGGAGGTGTTTCATGATTTATGGGGGATCATTTCGCCTGTGCTATGCACTGAATCTGTAAACACCCTTGATCAATCTCTTTCAGTCACAAAATGACTGCCGGTGTGAAATATGGTGCACTATTAGCATAGATGTGTGCGCTAATAACATGAATCATAGCCTGTAGAGATGCGAAGGGTCTCTGAGTGAAAATTGATTTTTTGTTTTTGATAGAGATTAAAAATAAGCAGACTACACACATCGCAGCAATGCTGGCCATATTCTCCTCACTTTCACCTCTCTGAGACCTCAGTCATCTCACACTGGACATTTAAGGAGCATTTATGGACCAGATTTTCATTCACTGACGCTTTGAGTTATTGAGGGCTGAGTATCCACCAGAACATCGTCAACAAATTTCACTAAAACACACTGAGCTTCAAAACCGCAAACTGCACAAAAACAAATAACATCAAACCTGAAAGGTTCAAATTTTTCTAGTCGTAGTAGTAATAGTAGTACTACTAGTAGTACAGAGATGTCTACAAGCACTGGCGACCGGTCGTTTTCTCCGCCTACACAGATGGTCTGCGCTGGCTACTCGATCCCAGAAAAATTTGAAAACTTGCCTTTCAATGTTCAAGTGATTTATGTCATCTCCGCTGCCCATAATTTACTGCAAATCCAATTATTTCACCACAAAATTGTCTTCAATTCGAGTCTAATATGACCAGAAGCAATGCCACGTTTGTTGATCGGATTCTCACGCTCTGATTGGCTGAGCCGGACGACACCGTAGCAGATGGTAAAGATGCAGTTAGTGGTTGTTGCAGATGATTACATTCAGTTTTCACAAAATGCCACAGAAGAAGAAACTAAAACCTTCTGTGGGCCAAATAAATATAAAGTCCATGTTTTCTGCAGGTTTGTACATTTAAATCATAATTAATATTTTTGTATCTAAGAATAAGACAGGGGTGATGTGGTCATATTTTCTAGTTCTAGTAAGGACTCTTGCTGCTGTATTTTGAACTAACTGGAGCTTGTTTATGCACTTATTGGAACATCCAGACAGTAAGGCATTACAATAACCCAACCTGGAGGGAACGAAAGCATGAACTAGTTTTTCTGCGTCGTGTCGTGACATTAAATTTCTTATCTTGGCAATATTTCTGAGATGAAAGAAAGCTATCCGGGTGATGTTATCGATATGAGTTTCAAACAAAAGACTGGCGTCAATAATCACTTCGAGGTCTTTTACTTCTACACGTGAAGAAACAGACAGGCCATCCAGAGTCACTGTGGAATCAGAAAACTTACTTCTAGCTGCATGTGGTCCGAGTACAAGTACTTCAGTCTTGTCAGAGTTAAGCAGAAGGAAATTAATAAGCATCCAGTGTTTAATGTCCTTTACACATTCCTCAATTCTATTAAGAAGAAGAAGAACAACAAATTTTTTCATCACATGCTTGTGAAATTCCTCTCTGCATTTAACCCATCTGAAGCAGTGAACACACACATGCACACACATACCCAGAGCAGTGGGCAGCCATGCTAACAGCCCCCGGGGAGCAGTTGGGAGTTCGGTGCCTTGCTCAAGGGCACCTCAGTCCAAGGTCGTCCAATATTAAACTAACCGCATGTCTTTGGACTAAAGGGGAAACCGGAGCAAACCCACACAGACACAGGGAGAACATGCAAACTCCGCACAGAAAGGCCCCCAGAAAGGCTCAAACCTAGAACCTTCGTGCTGTGAGGCAACCGGGCTAACCACTTACACTACCATGCCGCGCATGTAAGCTGGTGTCTCTTACTGATCTGGCTTTGCAGAAACATACAACTGTGAATGAATGAATGAATGAATGAATTTATTTATTTCGAACATGTATAAAAATGTATGTAACTATTTGTACATACAAAAGAAAGAAAATGAAAAAAGTGACAAAAAAGAATAAATAAAATAACATAAAGAGCTGGGCGGCACGGTGGTGTAGTGGTTAGCGCTGTCGCCTCACAGCAAGAAGGTCCGGGCTCGAGCCCCGTGGCCGGTGAGGGCCTTTCTGTGCAGAGTTTGCATGTTCTCCCCGTGTCCGCGTGGGTTTCCTCCGGGTGCTCCGGTTTCCCCCACAGTCCAAAGACATGCAGGTTAGGTTAACTGGTGACTCTAAATTGAGCGTAGGTGTGAATGTGAGTGTGAATGGTTGTCTGTGTCTATGTGTCAGCCCTGTGATGACCTGGCGACTTGTCCAGGGTGTACCCCGCCTTTCGCCCGTAGTCAGCTGGGATAGGATCCAGCTTGCCTGTGACCCTGTAGAAGGATAAAGCGGCTAGAGATAATGAGATGAGATGAGAACATAAAGAGCTAAGACATTACAGTACACCGCACATTGTTCGAAAAAGGAGTGGGAAGAAGTACAATACTTTTTTTTTAATTTCCCACCCCTTTTTAACTACCCCGAAATCCAAACTACATTAATACACCTATAAAAATATATACCATATATACACTTCATGATTATCCATATAAATATATAATTACAAAAATAAATATATACTACATACCATATCCATATATATATATATATATATATATATATATATATATATATATATACACATATACATACACACACACATATTACATATACACATATTTACATATACATATACACACATATATATATATATATATATATATATATATATATATATATATATATATATATATACATTTACACACATACACATACACATACACTTCATAAATATCTATATAAATATTTAGTTACAAAATTAAATATATACTTCATTCCATATATACACTTCATAAATATCTATATAAATATATAATTACAAAAATAAATATCTACTACATACCGATCCCTGTAAATATGAAGATATCTATCCCCATAAATAAATATATACCATATACTAAGTTAGTTCTAATATAACAATCAACCCTATTCTATTTATCCCTCATCATCCTCCATTAACATACTTCCTCTTCTATATACTTGTTTAAAAATATTTTTTGTACCTTTTTTTAAACAGATTTATATTTGCACTTTGTTTTATTTCTGTCTCCAGTCTGTTCCATAAAGTCACCCCACAGCTCGATACGCACATGCTTTTCATATTTGTTCGAACCTTTGGTTTTTTAAAATTTAGGTCTCCCCTTAGATTATATCCCCCCTCTCTCTCACTAAACATTCCTTGTATATTTTTTGGCAATAGATTATTTCTTGCTTTGTACATTATTTGTGCTGTTCTGAATTTGACCAGATCCATAAATTTCAACATGTGTGATTTTATGAATAGTGGGTTTGTGTGATCTCTGTATCCTGTTTTGTTTATTGTCCTTATTGCTCTTTTCTGTATTGTACATATCGGCTGCAGAGTGGTTTTGTAGGTGTTTCCCCAGACTTCGACACAATAAGTCAGATATGGCAAAAATAATGAGTAATATAGAGTATGCAAAGATTTACAATCAAGAATATATTTTGTTTTCCACAGAATTGCCGAGCACTTTGCCAGTTTTGCTCGTATGTATCCTACATGAGGTTTCCAGCAGACTTTAGGATCCAAAATCACACCAAGAAATTTAATTTCCTGTACCATTTCTATCTTAGTATTGTCTATTATCAATTCTACATTACAATCTATTTTGTGTCTCCCAAACAACATAATCTTTGTTTTGCTTAGATTTAATGATAATTTATTTTTGTCAAACCATAGTTTTGGTTTATTTATTTCAGTTGTGATTATCTCTATAGTCTGCTGCAAATTCTCACCGGAACAAAAAATATTGGTGCCAGTTCCCCAATATCTCGGATGACCAAGATCTTGGCCTCTTCTGGAGATCCCTTCAGCTTGATGAAAATCTTGCAGTTTTGTGTCCAAGTGTTCTGGATTTTCCCCTGTTTCCTTAGTAGTCTCGCCTTTTTTGCAATGTCTGCATTTTTTTTTGTTAAGTGCTCATTTAAAAACACATCTGAGCCTTTCAGTTTCTTCCCTTGTTTTAACAGTTGCATCTTATGCTTTCTGTTGGCAAATCGCATTATTACAGCCGGTTTGCCTGTGTTGCTTCTCCGTGGGAGAGGGTGACATGCTTCGATGTTAGTGCTTTTTACCTCAATCCCCTTGGAGTGCAGGAATGCTAACACCTGTTTCTCCACAGAGTTAGCATCCTCCTCATTCAGTTCCTCTCCATCTCTTCTCGCCACTGCTCCAGCATATGAGCGGGGTTGAATTTGCAGTCCGGTCACAATGATGTCATTTATCCGGGTGTACTGCTCCAGCTCCTCCACTCGGTTCTCGAGAATGGCGATCCTCTTTTCCTTCTCCTTGTTCTGCAGCCTCAGAGCTTTGACCTCTTCTACCAGGTCCAAGATGGTCTTCTGCTGCATCCTGACAGCAGAGATTTCTTCACCCAGAAAGTCGAGGGATTTTTTAATATCATCTATCTCCTCAACCGTAGGAGCTTTCTTCGGGGGCATTGCATTGGTTGTTGTTACGCGGCCCGTTCCCACGCTACCTCTCGGCCTGCTCCCGCGCAGCCTCTCGGCCCGCTCTCGCGCAGCCTCACTCCCGCGCAACCTCTCGGCCTGCTCTCGCGCAGCCTCGCTCCCGCGCCATCATCAACACCGTGTGTCATCAGCATAACAGTGGAAGCTAATATCATACTTACAGTATGAAAAATATCACCCAGAGGTAACATATATAAAGAAAAAAGCAGTGGACCCAAGACAGAACCTTGTGGAACACCAAACTTTACCTCAGTATGTCTAGAAATATCACCATTTACATCAACATACTGTACTGATAGTGATCAGTTAAATAAGACCTGAGCCAGGAGAGGGCCATTCCCTTAACTCCCACAACATTTTCTAGTCTATCCAGAAGAATGGAATGATCAATGGTATCAAATGCTGCACTAAGGTCAAGCAACACAAGTAGCGAGACACAGCCCTGATCAGACGCCAACAGTAGGTCGTTTACTACTTTAACCAGAGCTGTCTCTGTGCTATGATGAGGTCTAAATCCTGACTGATACATTTCATGGATGTTATTCCTATGTAAATATGAGCATAACTGCTGTGCCACAGCTTTTTCAAGGATCTTGGAGATAAAGGGGAGGTTTGATATTGGCCGATAATTGGACAGCTGACAGGGATCAAGGTCAGGTTTTTTTAATCAGGGGTTTGATAACTGCTAGTTTAAAGGATTTGGGTACATAGCCAATCCTAAGGGAAGAACTGATTATTTTTAGAAAAGGTTCAATTGCTTCAGGTATTATCTGTTTGAATAGATGTGTAGGTAAGGGATCTAGTACACAAGTTAAAGATTTCGATGTGGAGATTAATGAAATTAGTTTGATTTCTCTAAGGGGAGTAAAACATTCTAATTGCTGATCTGATACAATTATATTGTTAACTACAGGGTTACTTAAATTATCTGGACTTAAATTAGTAGTTTGAATTTTTTGTCGTATACTTTCAATTTCTTAATTGAAAAAAATCATTAAGTTGTTGCTACTACATACTGCAGGTGTGCATGTGTCTGTAGTGGACTTTTTCCAAGTTAATTTTGCTACAGTATTAAATAAGTATCTCGGATTATTTTTGTTTTCCTCTATTAGGGAGGAGAGATATGTTGATCTAGCAGCACTAAGAGCTTTTCCATACTTCAGGAGGCTCTCCTTCCATGCTAATTGGAACACTACCAATTTTGTTTGATGCCATTCTAATTTTCGAGTGGTCTGTTTTACAACCCCGATTCCAAAAAAGTTGGGACAAAGTACAAATTGTAAATAAAAACAAAATGCAATAATTTACAAATCTCAAAAACTGATATTGTATTCACAATAGAACATAGACAACATATCAAATGTCGAAAGTGAGACATTTTGAAATTTCATGACAGCAACACATCTCAAAAAAGTTGGGACAGGGGCAATAAAAGGCTGGAAAAGTTAAAGGTACAAAAAAGGAACAGCTGGAGGACCAAATTGCAACTCATTAGGTCAACTGGCAATAGGTCATTAACATAACTGGGTATAAAAAGAGCATTTTGGAGTGGCAGCGGCTCTCAGAAGTAAAGCTGGGAAGAGGATCACCAATCCCCCTAATTCTGCGCCGACAAATAGTGGAGCAATATCAGAAAGGAGTTTGACAGTGTAAAATTGCAAAGAGTTTGAACATATCATCATCTACAGTGCATAATATCATCAAAAGATTCAGAGAATCTGGAAGAATCTCTGTGCGTAAGGGTCAAGGCCGGAAAACCATACTGGGTGCCCGTGATCTTCGGGCCCTTAGACGGCACTGCATCACATACAGGCATGCTTCTGTATTGGAAATCACAAAATGGGCTCAGGAATATTTCCAGAGAACATTATCTGTGAACACAATTCACCGTGCCATCCGCCGTTGCCAGCTAAAACTCTATAGTTCAAAGAAGAAGCCGTATCTAAACATGATCCAGAAGCGCAGACGTCTTCTCTGGGCCAAGGCTCATTTAAAATGGACTGTGGCAAAGTGGAAAACTGTTCTGTGGTCAGACGAATCAAAATTTGAAGTTCTTTATGGAAATCAGGGACGCCGTGTCATTTGGACTAAAGAGGAGAAGGACAACCCAAGTTGTTATCAGCGCTCAGTTCAGAAGCCTGCATCTCTGATGGTGCGGGGTTGCATTAGTGCGTGTGGCATGGGCAGCTAACACATCTGGAAAGACACCATCAATGCTGAAAGGTATATCCAGGTTCTAGAGCAACATATGCTCCCATCCAGACGACGTCTCTTTCAGGGAAGACCTTGCATTTTCCAACATGACAATGCCAAACCACATACTGCATCAATTACAGCATCATGGCTGCGTAGAAGAAGGGTCCGGGTACTGAACTGGCCAGCCTGCAGTCCAGATCTTTCACCCATAGAAAACATTTGGTGCATCATAAAACGGAAGATACGACAAAAAAGACCTAAGACAGTTGAGCAACTAGAATCCTACATTAGACAAGAATGGGTTAACATTCCTATCCCTAAACTTGAGCAACTTGTCTCCTCAGTCCCCAGACGTTTACAGACTGTTGTAAAGAGAAAAGGGGATGTCTCACAGTGGGAAACATGGCCTTGTCCCAACTTTTTTGAGATGTCTTGTTGTCATGAAATTTAAAATCACCTAATTTTTCTCTTTAAATGATACATTTTCTCAGTTTAAACATTTGATATGTCATCTATGTTCTATTCTGAATAAAATATGGAATTTTGAAACTTCCACATCATTGCATTCCGTTTTTATTTACAATTTGTACTTTGTCCCAACTTTTTTGGAATCGGGGTTGTAAAGTGCGAGTATGATCATTATACCAGGGTGCTCATTTTTTCTCTCCAATCATTTTTTATTTTAAGTGGAGCTACATTATCTAAAGTATAGCAGAACATTGACTCTAAGCATTCAGTTGACTGATCAAGCTCTTCCACAAGTATTTTAGACTACTATGATTAGGACTGAGGATTGAAATTGGGTGAGAGTTCCAATCTTTTAAAGCTGTAGATTTAAATGCACTGTTGTTTTTATTTGGTAAAAATAAATAACATTCTTAAATCAGCAGCTTAACCATCAAAATCCTGGAGTGCTTCAGCTCTGTGCTCCATGCAAGATTGTGGACTCAGTCTCAGTTATAAATCTCTGTGGATAAAAATAAAAATGAAAAAAGCAAACATCATGATGCATTTCGTGATCCCGGACCAGCTGGTTTAGAGCGGACATGGGGCTAGTTTGGTCATGTGGGACCCAGGTGTGTCTGTGTGTGTGTGTTGAGCTGAGGAATGATTAAATCACCATCACCACGCTGACGATAAGGAAACGATGTTTGTTTGTAAAGTGTTGCCTTTACGTGTGTAACTGATCTTTATATGGCTCTACACCACTAGTGGATGTCATGTCACTACCAGTTCTTCTTGTTTATTGCTGTCTTTGTGAGAAATTTTTTGTGAGTCCGAGTCCAGTCTCGAGTCCCCAGTGTTCAAGTCCAAGTCATTAAAAAAATTTCAAGTCAAGTCCGAGAACAAGACTCCAACCCCACCATTTGACAGTGGCTGTTTCAGCGCTATTAACATTAGCTTGTTCCTGAACATGCCGTATGAACAGGTGAATGTGCTTCTCTTTATCAGGGAGTGTGAAGTATTCTGTCAGAGATGGTTGGGAGACGGATGGAAGTGCAGAAGGTGTGTTTATTAATACAAGTGAAGATGGTAAACAATCCAGAACAGCAGGCAAAATCGTAAAACGGTGAAACAGGCGACAGGTCGAGCGAGGCACAAACAGGCTATCGTAGACTCGGCAGAATCAAAGATGAGAAACAGGAAATCAGGGATCAGGAAACCAAAGAAGGAAATAAGGCTCGGTAATGTATCAGCAACGCAACTCAATACTTCGCAAAGTAAGTGTGTTTTTATATCAGCACGCTGATTGCACCTTAATTCTGTGCAGGTGCGAGTCATTTACGGTGTATGCACAAGATTCTGCTTGGCACGCATGCTGTCCAGAGCACGCCCAAGAGTCTCTCTGATGCACGTGCCAAGGCATGCAGGTTTGACACTCTTGCACGAAATAAGTACAAAATTAATGTCGATATAAATATGTTATGCCAAATTATTATGGCATGTTACAAAAAATAAAGAAAAAATCTGAGTCCTCATCTCCAATTTACAAGTCTGAATGCAGTTAATGAACGAGTCTGAGTCCAAGTCCGAGTCATCAGTGTTCAAGTCCAAGTCAAGTCCTGAGTCCTTAAAATTTGGGCACGAGTCGAGCTCCAGTCCGAGTCCTGGGCTCAAGTACTATACATCTGGCTTGAGCCACTCCCACGTGGATCACAAAATTCAGTATTTTTAAAAATATTAACTTACTGTGCATGCTTTTTTTAATGATACTGGTTCTATAATTAATTTCTCATTTTACACACTCAGTGACTCACATTTAGGCCACACCCACTTCCACTTTTGAATACAGAAGCAGATATTGTACACCGAGCACTAAATACATGATATATGAAGATGTCATTGCATTACACCTTGAGTCTCCAAATGATGCTCGTGGAGTGAAAATAACAGACATTCAACCGCTGTTGGTCACTGACGACTAGAGGTTCAAAATGAGAACATTCTTACTGCTATTCAGAAACACTCCTCCCAAGTGAAACAAAAGCTGCTCTGCCACCTGATTCCACCCAACCTAACTAATGTAGCTCATTAAAGCATGAAAGTCAACTCTGTTGTAATGAATGAGTGTAATATAGGTGCATGAATACACATGAGTAAGTTTCACAGCCACTATTTAAACTTTTGAAACATAAACAGAATTAAATATCATGTTCAGGGATGTACTAAGTACTTTAGTCAAAAGTAGTTCAGAGGTATCACTATCTACACTACTAAAGGAAGGCTGTCTGTCTCTCCGTCTGTTCACCAATACAAATCAACACAGCTGGACACACAAGTACTCCATACATTGCACATGGATTGGTGACATCCCAGAAGGGTCCAAGACAACATTTTCGATTTTCCAAAACATGGGATTAGTGCTAATCCAACACACTATTCATTTCCCAGAGGCCACATGCTTGTGCTAACACACTGTGCTAATCCCAAGCCATGGGAATCCATGGTCTAATGGTTAGAGAAGCAGCTTTGTGATCAAAAGGTTGCAGGTTTGAGTCCTTGGACCAGCAGGAATGGCTGGAGTGCCCTTGAGCAAGGTACTTAACCCTCAACTGCTCCACAGGCTGTTATGTTGTATGTTGCTCTGGATAAGAGCTTCTGCTAAATGCCTGTGTAACACTTCCTGATGTGGGTGAAGCACAGCAGGTGAGGGTTGATATTTATATGAATACTTTTATTTGGGCTTTTCAGCTTGCTTGCTTGCTTCCTCTCATCACTCACTCACTCACACACATGCATTGTGGTTGGGGAGAGAGCTCCCTTTCTCTGCTCTCTCTCTCCTTTTATGCTCCATCCCTGTAACAAACAGAGACACACACACATTAATTGACAGCAGGTGGAATGACTTAGCCACTTACCTTCCCTGACCCCACCCTCCATTCACAGACTGCTGCTTGGCCACGCCCCCACTGCCACAGCCTGTAATGTAATGTAATGTAATCCAAGACACTATAATTTCCCATAGGCCACATGCTCGCACTAACACACTGTGCTAATCCAAGACATTATCATTTCCCATAGGCTACATGCTCATGCTAACACACTGCGTGCAGCCTCAGCATGGAATCCTCTCCCCGACTCACCTGAGAGTTTTGATTATACAGGACTTCGCAATCAGCGCTCCTTGCCAGAGACTTCCATTCGGGCTGAGTCTATGTCACTGACGAGACGCGGGGAGTGATTTACATCATTTTGACAGAACACAGTGAAAACATATACATCACATGTGTCCATTCAACCCAATTCCAAGAAGCTGTATGACCAAATCCTAGGACCAACACAGCCCCTGTGAAGAGCACCATTCAGAGGCAATAATTCCTAGTTTAAGATGATTTAATGGCTTGGAAACCTGGTCCAGGACCACAGGTTTAGCACTCCTGGAAATTCTGGAATACTAATCACGATACCGTATGTGAAGGAAAGAGATAGAATAATGAGAGAAAACTATGTCTCAAAGCACAGAGAAACTTGTGAGGATGTGAGAAAGTGTCAGTTTAACAGGACAGAAACTGGAGGAGTGGAGCAACAATACTCCTGAGATAATGCAAACTCGAACAAACAGCGTGTTGATCAGTCATGTTGTGGTGAAATTGAAGCAATTCTGCATCCACTTACAGGCTGCTGGCTTTGGGTATCCCAGCGGAGACACCACCCCAAATGCAAGAAACACTCAAATTCTTTTGATAGAGTCATCTGAAGAAATGCCGCTGTCAACGTTCCGTCAGGAAAGAGCAATATGTTTCAATTATCACTCATTTCCTGACAGTCAGGATTTTAATGAATTTTCCTTTCGGACATGTTCTTATACTGTGACAGAATGGCCCTCTGTCAAAGTGCATTTATATATTTTTTTTATCTAACATCACGTTTCCATTCACACCCATGCGCTCATTTCATTTATATAACTTTACAAGAAATCAGTAGTTTTTTCCTCTTTCTTAATTGTCTGACCAATCACAAGTGGCCTAGTATGACACGGCAGGTCACGGTCTTTTGACAAAACAGGGATTGAAATGTCAAACTGTGGTGAGAGTTACCGTGAATGGCACACCGGTGCGTGTGGCTGAGGAGCCGGTTTTAGTATTCGGAAGAAGAATTTCAGAGGCATCTTTTGGATGGATTTTACCACTCGTGGTGGAATACAGGACTGGGATTTCTAAGAAATGGAACGGACAGATCGTGAAATTGCACAGGTACCATAATAGGAAGCGCAACTGGTTTTTTTGCCTGGCTTACCTTGGTTACTTCAAAATCATTCCCTCAGATCTCCGCTCTCACACCCAGCCTCCAACAAAATTGCCAGCCTCTCTGCATCGCTCTCCCGACTACTCCCCTCCCTGATCACATACACGGCCGACCCCCTGTTCTCACCCCCACACACACACCTGCTTATAAAAGCATACACCTTCACTCACCCACAGTAAACCAACATTTATTTTGTTTGTTTCTTTCATTTGACTGTTTATTTTGTTGATTTTTGTTTGTTGCTTCAATTTATGGAAGACTGGAACCCAGCGTACTGACTTTTCTAAATACACTAAAACAAAATTTATTCTGTGTCCTGTGCTATGTTGTATTTTAATGCTTTAAGAGGGTTTTGGTAACGGGGATGTTTGTTTGACTTGTGGCAGTCTTTCACTGCCTGGCGCCCAACTTAAATAAATGAATAAATAAACTAACTTTCGAAGACAAACACCACCGTTACAATACGCACAAGCTACCCAAATCCTGTGACAATAAGTGGTATTATTTTATTTTCACTCGATACTTATTTAACAAACACTAACATATTTTAGAGAGTATCTGATATTTTGACTACACTCTCTCTCCCCCTCCCCATCTCTCTCCCGGTCTCTTTTTCATTTGTATTCTCATCTCATTATCTCTAGCCACTTTATCCTGTTCTACAGGGTCGCAGGCGAGCTGGAGCCTATCCCAGCTGACTACGGGCGAAAGGCGGGTACACCCTGGACAAGTCACCAGGTCATCACAGGGCTGACACATAGACACAGACAACCATTCACACTCACATTCACACCTACGCTCAATTTAGAGTCACCAGTTAACCTAACCTGCATGTCTTTGGACTGTGGGGGAAACCAGAGCACCCGGAGGAAACCCATGCGGAGAACATGCAAACTCCGCACAGAAAGGCCCTCACCAGCCATGGGGCTCGAACCCGGACCTTCCTGCTGTGAGGCGACAGCGCTAACCACTACGCCACCGTGCCGCCCCATTTGCATTCTAAAATGTAAAATATTTTAGACTTGCTTTTTACTTTTTTTTACTTAAAACATCACTTTTTTCTAATTAGCCAGCTATAGTAGTGGTATTATAAGAAAAAATTAATTAAATCAAAACAAAACATTCCTTAGGGTGGTACGGTGGTGTTGTGGTTAGCACTGTTGCCTCACAGCAAGAAGGTTCTGGGTTCAAGCCCAGTGGCCAGCGAGGGCCTTTCTGTGTGGAGTTTGCATGTTCTCCCTGTGTCTGTATGGGTTTCCTCCAGGTGCTCCGGTTTCCCCCAAAGACATGTGGTTAGGATAATTGGTGGCTCTAAATTAAATTCCAATGTTCCATTTATTATTTTTTTATGCCAGAAATTTGTGTTTAAAGCATCTGAATACACTCAACTGTGAGTCAGTGTCAAGGATTCTGCCAATAGCACTGAGAAATGCAGCATATGTTTATAATAATTCCATGGACACAACTGGGGAATCTTTCCAAACTGTCAATCACCCAGAAACCTTTGGGGCCAGAATCAATTTTGAAAAACAATTTCAGTGGGAGGATGATCACCAGCTGAATGTGGAAGAAAATACTGGGTCTTATTTAGTCAAGTTGTTTGTCAAAGTTTTTGACCATCTCTCAAAATTAAGGTTTTATTCATACACACATGCATATTTTAATAAATGCCAGTCAGATGTAAAGTACCAAGTGCATTCATGAGATATTTACATTTGCCCATGTCCCCAAAACTCCACAAGCAACTGAGAGCTGAAAATGACAAAATGATGATTAAACTGTGAAAGAGAGCCACCTCAGCAGCACGGTGGTGTAGTGGTTAGAGCTGTCGCCTCACAGCAAGAAGGTCGGGTTCGAGCCCCGTGGCCGGCGAGGGCCTTTCTGTGCGGAGTTTGCATGTTCTCCATGTGGGTTTCCTCCAGGTGCTCCAGTTTCCCCCACAGTCCAAAGACATGCAGGTTAGGTTAACTGGTGACTCTAAATTGACTGTGAGTGTGAATGGTTGTCTATGTGTCAGCCCTGTGATGACCTGGCGACTTGTCCAGGGTGTACCCCGCCTTTCGCCCGTAGTCAGCTGGGATAGGCTCCAGCATGCCTGCGACCCTGTAGAACAGGATAAAGTGGCTAGAGATGATGAGATGAGAGAGCCACCTCAGAGCTACATCTTGAGGTAATGCAGCTCAGCCACTGCAGCATGTTGGTTATCACAGATATACACAAACTTCTCCTCCTTTTATAGGGTGCCATTACATTTGTCCTTGCAAGTCTTAATTTTCTCAGTCAATTTAGATTCTCAGTAGTGAGTCGCCTTTTGCAGAAATCTGTACAAAGTCGTAAGGCACCATCATTCTTCCTCATAAACATGATTTCTTGTGAAAACCACATTTCTTGTGTAAATGCTCCTGCATTTCTTGGTTACGTTATTGTTCATGGAGCAGATTGTCCTGTTAGCCTGAAAATGGACAAATTAATCAAGAAAGTTGTAGGTTGATAACAAAATTAAACTATTTAGTAATTAAGGCAAAATTGTATAAATGTTCAGAAGCTTGTTTTGATTAAAATCATTGTTTTGTAATTAGAGAAAAATTGATAATTAATTTCTGCTTTATTTTAGGACATCAAATGATGTTTAACATTTTATATGCAAATTTTAGCTTTCATCTTTTTGGCACTATCTATTTCCTTAATTGTTTTGTCAATTTCTCAATCCAACACTCGTTTTTTTATTGATCAAAAAAATAAACTCAATTACATTTCCACTGACATTATTAATCCAGTGTCTTCTGTAGAACATCTGACTAATGAGACTGAAATAACTGCAGAAAGCACACTTCCTGCTCACCCTCACACACTGATGCGGGTCTGCTTCTGACACACAACCTTTATTAAATGTGTTATTGTTATCATTGCTGACTTCATTAGCTCACTCAGGAGGACATGGAGCATCTGAGGGCACTCGAGCACTTTGCATTTCATCTGAGATGATATGAATGTTTCTCAGCAAGACTTGGCTTCCTTTCCTCCTCTCACATTTCCTTATTTTTGGAGTAAAAATAACTTCTTTACATGCCAGAACTCAGCAGGATGTGTTTTGTTCTCTGGAATTTGTTTCTTTCCCCCACATTCTCTAAGCAGGAACATCATTATTCACATCACACACTCACACGATTGTTTCTTCATTCCAACAGGATGAACATCCGACTGATAAATCGGAGCTGTTGTGGATTTTAGGTCATGCATCGATCATTGGTGAAGTGAGAGGGGTTTTTTTTATTTTTAAGAACCCACAAGTGATTTTTAACCTTGTTATTTTCACATTTGAGCTTTTTTCTGGATGTGAGTTCAGTACGTTCTATGAAGTGTGAAAGTTGCTTTTGAGCCCGTATAAAAAGATTGGTTTTCTCTTTTTTCTTAGGATTGATTTTATTATACTTTCCACTGTTATATTCATCATATTTACAAGGTAATTGATTTCAATGTGAAATCTGAAGTGCTTCTGTTAAAAAATAATTGACATTTTTTAAAGTATATTTATTATCTTGAAGCTGCATAGATTAATGTGACACATGGAATTGCACGAACAATCCATTGAACACAACCCTGTGATTATAAGCCCTGCCCCCAAACAAACCCAGAATCAGTCCTGAGTGCAGACTCGAGTATTCAAGCTCCAGGTCAAACCTGATGTCATAATTCAGTTCAGATGATTTACAATTCTGTAATCTGACATCAATTTCAATTTTGATTCAGATTTTGAATTATGATTCAGACACTAAAGGTGATGATACACGGGGCAACTTTTTGGGCAATGTTGCTGGGCAATTGCGCATTGACACTTTCCCATTGAGATTGGGCAAAATCATTTCTAGCTGAACAATTTTGATCATTTTGGGCAACTTTTTAAGCTCATCCAATTAGAGTGCTAGCAGCGAATCATATGACCACTTGGGAGCTTCTGAAATTTTAAACAAAGATGGCGGCATCTCCAGCAGTGGAGTGAAGAAAAAGAAAGACGACTTATATCTTTTCATGCCGCTAAGTTGTTCTGTGTAAACCCAAAGTGGTGAATTTACCTCATCAAATGCTTAGAAACCCAACAGACATCTATTTTTATGCTCAGGTTGTAATTAAGACATCAAGTTTTTTCAGCGAAGTGTAAACTGCCATTAGTTAACCACCGCTCCATAGAGATTAAATGGGATTTAGCTAACTAGCGGTGGGTTTTGCTAACATAGCTGAAAGTTATCGCTAGCTATGTAGGGATAACGTTAGCTCTCTTGCGTCAAGTTAAAAGTATTGGGCAGCTCATGATTTTTTTTTTAGTTGTAATAGAGATTGTGTAATTTATCGTCTGATCTAATTCACATCTAGAGCACGACTACTTCAGCAACCCAAGGGCAAAACAGTACAAACTTCAGGATCTAAAAAAGAAAGAGCCTTTCAGGAGCTCTGCCACGCCCTTTTCCTCCTCAGCACCATCTCCTGCTCCATGTCCTTTTGTCTTTTTTGCTGAGATGAGAATTAAATTATGTTTATATGATGTATGTCAGTTATTAGTCATAGCATATGTGATTGAGGCTAGTAGCATTTTTAAAGATATTTAAAAAGTGTTTATTATGAACAAAATAATGTGATTTTGATTTATAAATGTTAAACTAATGGCAAATTATCTTTTGACCAGAGGATCGATTCAGATTTGTTTCCAGAAGTGAGATTTACTTGAGCAAAATAAAGGCTGAAGCCCAGACAAAAGTGGTGGCTGCGAATGTTTCAGTGTCCATCTTTGTGGTGTCTGTCTCCCTGGCAATAGATTTGCTCTTATCTGATTGGTTGTTGCCAATTGTCTGTTGCCCTAATTAGTTGCCCTGTGTCTCACCTGGTTGCCCCTTGCCCGGCAACATTGCCTGAAAAGTCATCCCATATATCATCACCTTAATACTGATACCAATTACAATTTACTTCTGAGTCTGATTTTAAAGCCCCTCATTAGCCATGTTCATGTCCATCATATCGATATAACCACAGTGCTGTTGAGTTCTGGACTCTGATTGGTCAGAATGTGTTGATTAATGTTCTATAACAGCAGCTCTGACAATAGTGCAGGTTTATGTTAGTGCACTCATTCTAATACATTATAATTTCTGTAGTAACAGCTCATTCACAGAGACACAGGATTTTCTGTAAGGAAAGGTGTAACATTTCTGGAAGGAGTCTCCAGTGTCAGCGTTTTGTAACAGTCAGAGGTGAAGCTGGAATTTTAAGTTTTCTGGCATCTTCTGGGCAGAGGAGTTTACACTGCTTTGCGTCTGCTCTGGGGGTTTTTTTGTCTTATTAAATTCAAGAGAGAGAAAAAAGAGAGGTTTGTGAGGAAACGAGTGCTTATAGCTTCTTTAAGTGAGAACAGGAACTCACTGATAAAAAAAAGTATGTGTCGTTCTTCAATAAAAAAAATTAATAGTTGGAAAATTGCTCTGGTATAAGAGAAATAAAACACTCAGGGGCATGCTGTTATAATAACAATCAACATCTGGATGACAACAGTAACTCTGCTTCATCACACCATCCAGTATTTTACTATATTAGTGTCCTGTTCTCACCGTCATCTTATTTTACTGCATCAATCATTCACCTAGTGGATTTTACCCTAAAACCCCATTTCATATTAAACTGTGTCACCATGCCGAGGTTGGGTCTGGTGCCATATCGTGGTCACATGCCATCTGGATCGACTGAACATTTCAGCAATCGTGTAAATGATGGGAGTGCAAAAAAAAAAAAAAACGAAGGTGCCAGGCCTCAGCGGTATATAGCAGACGGGCTGAAAGCAGCTCGGCGGCTCGATATAAACCTCCACATCCATCTGCTGAGGAGAAAATTGGCTGCCACTGGGGTCGCAGTACTCCGTCCCGCTGGAAATGAAGACTGAGGCAGCATCAATTTGGGCCCAGGTATCAGAAACACGTGCATCTCGCTTCAATCCTGCACACAATTAGAGTCATCTTCATCCACAGCCACTGCGGAAAAAACGCAGGGTTAAACGCAGGAGCTCTTTAACGTCGTACGCTCATGCCGGAGATGCATTGCAGCCACTTCGGAGTACTGTACAGCTGCTGTTCTGTGCAGTGTCACATCACTTTGAAGGGCAAACTGAAATTGGACATGGGAGCCATTTTAGTTGGACAAATGAAAAGTAATTGACTCAGTGCCTGCTAATCAGAGTGTGTGGGAAATGATTGATGGGTGCCAACATGATTGAAACAAACAAACAAAAAACATCCTGGGGCTCAGAATGAAAGTGAAACTGTTTAAAGAACACATTTCACACTGTTCTGCTCTGAAACCTGCGTTAAGGATTTTTATCTCTGTATTAAATTATAAAATTACACCACCCGTCTCCGACTGAGTTTATCGGCAGAGGAGAAGGTATTAAGCTGGTGGGAAGCGGGCAGGTTTGTTTATTAGAGCGCTTGTTCAGCCAGCAGGATTTCCATTTCATTCAGATTAATGGTGGCAAGCAGCTCCCAGACTCCTTCATCTTCATTATTTTATTCTCCATTTAAGAGCTTTACGGTCCGCTGCAAATAGAAACTTAAGTGTGAGACACAATTGGATGGAAAAGGAAGAGAAGCCTATTTGTAAAGGCTGTGGCCTGGTGTAAATAATATCACAATCGATTGCTTTTATGAGCTTTGATTAAACACTGTGTTCCTTAGTAGCATTAGCTCAGCTATTTAAAAGAAGAAATCTGAAAATAAATAAGTAAACACATAAACAAATTAAAAAAAAACAACACATGCAATGTTTCACCATGTTCCTGACACCAAATGCACTTAATCATATGTATTATATGTGACACACTGGAACATTATGGAGGCCGACAACTTAGTAGCAAATATCCCTTATGTGATTATCAAGCACAGATTTCACACACGGGGCGGCACGGTGGTGTAGTGGTTAGCACTGTCGCCTCACAGCAAGAAGGTCCTGGATTCGAGCCCCGTGGCCGGCGAGGGCCTTTCTGTGCAGAGTTTGCATGTTCTCCCCGTGTCCGCGTGGGTTTCCTCCGGGTGCTCCGGTTTCCCCCACAGTCCAAAGACATGCAGGTTAGGTTAACTGGTGACTCTAAATTGAGCGTAGGTGTGAATGTGAGTGTGAATGGTTGTCTGTGTCTATGTGTCAGCCCTGTGATGACCTGGCGACTTGTCCAGGGTGTACCCCGCCTTTCGCCCATAGTCAGCTGGGATAGGCTCCAGCTTGCCTGCGACCCTTTAGAACAGGGGTGTCAAACCTGATCCATAAAGGGCCATGTGGCTGCAGGTTTTCATTCCAGCCATGCAGCAGCACCCTGATTTTGCTTATTCAATCAACTGACACACCCACCCTTTAATCAAGGGTGGGTGTGGCTGCAAGTATTTGACTGTGTGAAGACAGTTCAGTTGATTGAATGAGCCAAGTCAGGTGTGCTGCTGCATGGCTGGAATGAAAACCTGCAGCCACAAGGCCCTTTATGGATCAGGTTTGACACCCCTGCTGTAGAAGGATAAAGCGGCTAGAGATAATGAGATGAGATGAGATGAGATGAGATGAGATTTCACACACAGTTTTTTTGTGCATCTTTTGTTGTTATATTTCGCATTTTAAACCTATTGGACTCAGTGAATCATTTCAGTCATGACAGAGATTCACTCCTCTTATGGTCATGAGTTATTATTAGCTAAATAGAGATACTTTGACAAAATATCTTCAATTTCATGTTACAATTTAAGATATACAGTATAGCCTAGGATGTCACAGAATTGTTGTGGATTGCTAGCATTGAAAATGGTGACTTGCTACTTGGCACAGAGGATTCTGGGAAGCCGATCTCATTTAATATGTCTCACCTGAGAGTCCGTAAAAGTAATGTTGGCCTTTTCTTTTCACATGAACAAAATTTGACAAGAAATAATACCTTCTTTTAGAAAACAGCCTAATTATTGGCACAATTAACAAATAAAGCTAATTAGCTGAAGTAAAGACTTGGCCTTAGAAAAGAATTTGATGGTTTCCATTTCTGATCTTGACTCATCTTCTTTAGCACTTGGTCTTGACTTGTCCTGGTTTTGGAATTGTCTCTGACTTGACAATTTTTGTCTTGACTACAGACCTTCTTTCCCTTGTCATAAACTTTAAAATTGACTGTTACAAAGTGCTGACACAAGGGGTTCTGTCCATAAATGTTAGATAAACTTCTTTTCACAAAAATGTCACCATGTCAACACTTTTCTATAATTCTTAAATCCAGGGTGCAATTCACCTTGTAGCCAAAACTTCTTTCAGAACTGCTTGATATAAAATTAAACAGCACTTCCTGACCAATCAGATTAAAGAATTCAATAGCGCTGTGGTATAGTAGATTTTAATAACGTGCAACATTAATGCAGGTGATCAGAAAGTTATGAGTATACAGTAAATGCCAGCACTGTCAGAGTACTCAATAAACACAATGACATTACAGGCATTTAGCAGACGCCCTTATCCAGAGCAACATACAACATACCCAGAGCAGCCTGGAGAGCAGTTGGGGGTTAGGTACCTTGCTCAAGGGCACTTCAGACATTCTTGCTGGTCCAGGGACTCAAACCAGCAACCTTTTGGTCCCAAAGCTGCTTCTCTAACCTTTAGGCCATGGCTTCCCCACCACTAAAGCTGTCTGCCATCTGCCTGAGATCACTACATGATCAAACCAAGCATTTCTGCAAACTGTGCAACCGATTGAGTTATTTAAATTAACAAACTTAAACAATTCACACCTGTGTAACTAAGCAAATGAGCGAACACTTCGGTAGGAATCATTTAAATTAGTGAAATTAAATGACTTGTGTCTGTGCAACTGAATAAATCAGTGAATTTACCTGAATTTTTAATTTAAACAAATTTAAATAATTCAAGTCTGTGCAACTAGACATATCAGGAAATGAATCTGACGGAATAATTTAAAGTAATGAACTTAAACGACTTGAGTCTGTCCAACTGAATCACTCAGTGAAAGAATCTGAATGAATCATTTAATCAAAGGAACTGACATTGTGACTCAACCACAAGAATCTGGATCATATCTGGAGATTTTTTGATCGGATGCTGTGATCGGAGAGTACTTGTTTAAATTAAGAAAATTAATTAGGGTCTGACCAACTGAACAATTCTGTGAATGAATTTGAGTGAGTCATTTAAATGAAGGAACTTAACTAATTCAAGTCAGTGCAACTGAACAAATCAGGCAATGAATCATTTAAATGAATGAACAGAAATGACTCGATCCTGTGCAACTAAATAATTTTGAACTAGAAAGCTGGATAATCACATTCCACTTTGCTAATCAAGTGCCCGTTTGAGCTGAATGAATCTTTGATGAACTGAGGTGACTTGAGTCAGTGCAACTAAACAACTCAGTAAGCAGATCTGAATTAATCATTAAATTAATTAACTTCAATGACTTGTGTCTGTGCAACTTAACAAGTCAATGAATGGCTCTGAATGAACCGTAATTAAATAAACAAACTTAAAAGACTTGTGTCTGTGCAACTGAACAAATCAGTGAACAAATGTTTATTTAAATTAATTGTCTAAATTTAAATGACTCACATCTGTCAAACTTAATGAATCGCTGAACAAATCTCACTCGCTCATGCTTTCAGCAACCGCTTTATCCCAAGAGGCAATTCTAGAGTCTGTTGTGGCCCCAAGCAAAAATTTCCTTTTTTCAAATATATATATTTTTGAGACATTTCAGTACATAAAACAGCCCTCGGGCCCCAACTCTCGGGGGGCCCCTGGGCCAGGGGGCCCCAAGCAGTTGCCTGCCTTGCCTGTTCACAAGCTGCGCGCCTGTTTATCCCAATCAGTGAACAAATCTGAATGAATCATTTAAATGAACCAACTTAAATGAACTGGGGTATGTGCAACTGAATGAGATGGTAAATGAATCAGAGTGAATCATTTAAATGAATGACCTTTAATCGCTCACATCTGATTCACATCAGTGAACAAATCTAAATGATTCCTTTGAATAAGCAAACTTAAATGAGTTGAGACTTTAAACCTCAATGAATCAGTTAAAGAATCTGAATGAATCGTTTATAAAAGAATGAAGGTAAATGATGTGAGTCATTTTGGAACTGTACAAGGATTTGTGCTGGAACATTAGATTCTCTCCAAGCTTGAACATGAAATTGATCACCATAAACACAACTCAAATTATTTACTTGACTCCTGTTGCCTCTTATGCCCCCAGCTGGTGAACAGTGATATTGCAGGTCTTTAAGAAAAGTGTGGATGCCTTGAGTGAAGTCAGCTAGAACTGACAAGCTTTCTCTTTTTCAGGATCAACCCATTTGCTTTGTGCCACACTTTCTTTAAAGAACTGAACCTCTTTTGCTGTGACATTCATCTTGTCCCTGTGATTACTCTTCATAATACTTTAATCTTCCTTTCTTTTGCATTATTCTTGCTGTGTTGTCGTCTTTATGTGCTGCAGTCAATAAAGAACTGACCGTAGCATCGCCATTACAGAAGGAGCTCTGAGGAGGAGGAGCAGGAGGAGAGAGGTTCAGAGATTAATGTTGAAAAATAAATTACACAAATCAATACAACAGTGGCAGCATGGTGGTGTAGTGGTTAGCACTGTCGCCTCACAGCAAGAAGGTCCGGGTTCAAGCCCTGTGGCCGGCGAGGGCCTTTCTGTGCGGAGTTTGCATGTTCTCCACGTGGGTTTCCTCCGGGTGCTCCGGTTTCCCCCACAGTCCAAAGACATGCAGGTTAGGTTAACTGGTGACTCTAAATTGAGCGTAGGTGTGAATGTGAGTGTGAATGTCTATGTGTCAGCCCTGTGATGACCTGGCGACTTGTCCAGGGTGTACCCCGCCTTTCACCCATAGTCAGCTGGGATAGGCTCCTGCGACCCTGTAGAACAGGATAAAGTGGCTAGAAATAATGAGATGAGAATACAACAGACAATTTGTAATTGTAACACACTGTAGATGAGACCCAGTGATAATGCTAACACCAACTATGCTTCCTTCCATTGGTAAAATATGTTGTCAAATCCAAAAAGAGATATGATTATAGATTCTGTCAGCACTCCAGACTCCCTTGTATGTAAAAATTAGGGAACTTTAATGCATATTTATCACAATAAACCTGCTCTCTACATGTATTAAAGAAAGAAAGCACAACTTTATTCCTCACACACTTGTGAAATTCCTCTCTGCATTTAACCCATCTGAAGCAGTGAACACACACATGCACACACATGTGAACAATGAGCGCACACACATACCCAGAGCAGTGGGCAGCCATGCTAACAGCACCCGGGGAGCAGCTGGGAGTTCAGTGCCTCGCTCAAGGGCACCTCAGCCCAAAGCCGTCCCATATTGAGTCTGGAGTGCTGACGGAATCTATAATCATATCTCTTTTTGGGTTTGACAACATCCAAGATGTTATCCAAGATGGTGCCGCGGACGGTTGCCTTGGTACTTCGCTCTCTCATACATTCTGTTTTTGTGTATTTGTTGTGTTTTTTGCACTCCTTCGCTGGTCACATACTCCAGAGAAGAACTTATAAACATTGGAATAACCACCAGTAAAGTTTTTTCATCGGCTTTCATTGATCTGGAAAGTTTTCCAGAGCTACTTGTTGGAGGAGCAGCAGCTCTCTATGGATTACGCCAAGGACGCCGGAGACACCGGGGGAAGCGAGCCAGCGTGCTCGTCGGACTGAGGCAGCGGGGGTTTCGCACTGCGCTCCCGTCTATTCACCTGGCTAGAGTCCGCTCTCTGGCCAATAAGATGGACGAACTGCTGCTCCTCACCACAATTAACACGGATTTTAACAGATCTGCTGCCTTGTGCTTCACCGAAACCTGGCTCGGTGAGCACATCCCAGGCTCTTCTCTCCATCTGCCTGGATTTCACCTGCACTGAGTGGACCGCGAAACGGAGCTCATGGGGAAAATGAGGGGGGGCGGAATCTGCTTTTACATTAATGAAGGTTGGTGTACTGACGTCACAGTTCTAAATAAATCATGCAGTCCTCATCTGGAGTCATTATTCATAAACTGCAAATCATTTTATGCTCCGGAAGAGTTTTCCTCATTTATTCTGGTTGGAGTTTACATCCCCCCTCAGGCGTGTGTTAATGAGGCGTTACCACACCTGACTGACCAGATAAACAATGTGGAGAAAAAACACCTGGACTCTTTGCTCATTGTTTTGGGGGATTTTAACAGAGCAAACCTCAGCCACGAACTGCCAAAAATATAAACAGCACATTAAGTGTCCCACGAGGGACACTAACACTCTGGACCATTGTTACACTGTTTTAAAGGACTCATACCACTCTGTCCCCCGTGCAGCCTTGGGACTATCTGATCGCTGTATGGTTCATCTTATCCCATCCTACAGGCAGAAGCTGAAATCTGCTAAGCCTGTAGTTAAGACGGTGAGGAGATGGTCTGATGAGGCCAAAGTGGAACTACAAGCCTGCTTTGACTGCACTGATTGGAGTGTTTTTGAGGCTGCAGCCTCAGACCTGCATGAACTGACTGATACTGTGACATCTTACATCAGTTTTTGTGAGGATATGTGTGTGCCCACCAAGATCTTCTGCACATACAACAACAACAAACCTTGGTTCACTGCAAAACTCAGGCAGCTTTGTCAGAACAAAGAAGAGGCCTACAAAAGTGAAGACAGAGTTCTGTATAATCAGACCAGAAACACACTGACAATGGAGGTGAAAGCAGCTAAGAGGAGCTATGCTGATAAGATTAAAAACAGCCTTTCAGCAAACGATCCGACGTCAGTGTGGAGAAGCCTGCAGAACATTACTAACTATAGGAGACCATCCCCCAACACTGCAGTGAACCATCAACTGGCTGACGAGCTGAATGTGTTTTACTGCAGATTCGACATATTCACACCTCTCCCCCCTTCAGTCATTAAAGACCCATTTACACCCCCTGCCATTCTGCCACCCCCTGCCTCTGACCCCCCACCAGCACTCAAGATCTGTGAAGAGGATGTCTGTCAGCTTTTCCGCAGACAGAAGATCAGGAAGGCACCTGGCCCAGATGGTGTGTCACCCTCTTGTCTGAAGGTCTGTGCTGACCAGCTGGCTCCCATCTTCACCCAGATCTTTAATAGATCCCTGGAGCTGTGTGAAGTCCCCTCATGCTTCAAACACTCCACAATAATCCCAGTTCCTAAGAAAACCAATATCACAGGACTGAATGACTACAGGCCTGTTGCCCTCACATCTGTAGTCATGAAGTCCTTCGAGAGACTGGTGTTGTCAGACCTGAAGGACATCACAGACCCCCTGCTGGACCCCCTGCAGTTTGCCTACCGGGCAAACAGGTCAGTGGATGATGCAATAAATATGGGTCTACACTACATCCTGCAACACCTTGACACTGCAGGGACGTATGCCAGGATCCTGTTCGTGGACTTCAGTTCGGCATTCAACACCATTGTTCCAGACATCCTCCACACCAAGCTCACCCAGCTCACTGTGCCCTCCTCCACCTGTCAGTGGATTACAAACTTCCTGACTGACAGGAAGCAGCAGGTGAGGATGGGGAGCATCATATCCAGCACTCGGACTATCAGCACTGGTGCCCCCCAAGGGTGTGTGCTTTCCCAACTGCTCTTCTCCCTTTATACCAACGACTGCACCTCAAGAGACCCGTCTGTTAAACTCCTGAAATTTGTGGACGATACAACGGTCATCGGCCTCATCCGAGATGGTGACGAGTCTGCATACAGACGGGAGGTTGAACGGCTGGTCTGTTGGTGCGGTCAGAACAATCTGGAGCTGAACACACTCAAAACTGTGGAGATGACAGTGGACTTTAGGAAGAGCCCCCCCACTCTGCTGCCCATCACCATCACCAACACTGTGACTGCTGTTGAAAGCTGCAGGTTTCTGAGTTCCACAATCTCTCGGGACTTGAAGTGGGAGACCAACACAGTCACTATCATCAAAAAGGCTCAGCAGAGGTTGTCCTTTCTGCACCAGCTCAGGAAGCTCAACCTGCCTAAGGAGCTGCTGACACAATTCTACTCTGCCATCATTCAGTCTGTTCTTTGCTCTTCCATCACTGTTTGGTTTGGATCAGTCACCAAACAGGAGAAGAACAGACTGCAATGGACAATAAGGTCTGCAGAGAAAATTATTGGTGTCAACCTGCCCTCCATCCAAGACCTATACTTGTCCAGAGTCAGGAAACGGGCAGGTAACATCACTGCGGACCCATCACACTCTGGTCACAAACTGTTTAAACTTCTCCCCTCAGGGAGACGATATAGATCACTGTATACAAAATCAACCAGACACAAGAATAGTTTCTTCCCTCCAGCTGTCTCTGTGATGAACAGCTAAAATCCAGATTCATATATCAGTAATATCACTTGCAAAATATCTGCACACTCATACTGTCATTCTGTGCTCACTGTTACTTATATTTATACTTATTTATATTTACTATTTCATCTTTGCACTATGCACCATATTGCACCAAAAGGGAAATCCTTTCTGTGATGAACAGCTAAAATCCAGATTCATATATCAGTAATATCACTTGTAAAATATCTGCACACTCATACCGTCATTCTGTGCACACTGGATACTTTTTATTTATTTATCTATTTCATACTTGACCTACCTGGATTACTTTGCACTATGCACCTATTGCATCATTTTTTTTGTGTGTTTGTTTGTTTTGTATATACGCTTTTTATCTGTTTTGTACTATGAGAGCTAAGTGAAACCGGAGTCAAATTCCTCGTGTGTGTCCACATACCTGGCAATAAAAGTGTTTCTGATTCTGATTTCAACCTAACCGCATGTCTTTGGACTGTGGGGGAAACCGGAGCACCCGGAGGAAACCCACACAGACACGGGGAGAACATGCAAACTCCACACAGAAAGGCCCCCATCAGCCACTGGGCTCGAACCCAAGACCTTCTTGCTGTGAGGCAACCACGCTAACTACGTACACCACCATGCCACCAAAATATATATAAACATTAAATAGTGACTATGTAGCTGGCTTAGCTACATATGAGGTTAAGCGAATCAATGAATCTTTCCGTCTTGACCAGGATTGACTCATATTTCATTTAATGGATCAGTATGTGAATCAGTGAATCTTTCCATTATAACTGAGATTCAGTCATATCTCTTTTAGTAGAGGTCAGTGAATCAGTGAATCTTTCAGTCATGACTCAGTCACAATTCGCTCACCTATCATTCGATGGATGAGTGCTTAGATCAGTGAGTCTGATTCATGATTTTAGTTTTACTCCATTCTTGTTCAGTATTTGAATCAGTCAGTGCGTTTACATGCACATCCAAATCGAGCTACTGTCGGTAATCGAGCTAAGGGTCCCAGCAGGGGTGCCAGAGAAATCCAATCCTACACGCACACAAGGAAATCGAGCTATTGTGTGAGGTACATTGTGCACCCGAGCCACAGGTGGCGCTACATGCCCCATCGTGTTGGTACACTTCCGGTTGTCGTCATGAAGAAGAGCTATTCAAGAGTATAAACAAAGTTATCAGTTCCGTGTTCACAAGAAGAATGACGATGGGGACAGCAACATCGAGATATATATATATATATATTCATATATTCAACTCCTTAAGCTGAATGAGCATGAACTCTATCTCCTCATTGCTCCAGAAGTGCACGTTTCTACTACTGTTGTCATGCCGACCAAGGCTGTTGTGTTTCCCGTTTGTGGTCTCATCACTCGTCACTTCCGGAAGGGGCAGTGCTGAAGTAAGTAGCTCGATAGGGTTTACATGCACTAAGTAGCTCGGCTACAATCGCATAATCTAGGTCGCGTAGCTCGATTACGAGAAATCCAGTTTGGTTCGATTTCAGCCGAGATAAGGTGTTTCCATGGCATTTAGAACTTCGATTTCAGTCGAGCTATGGCAGAAATTCGATTTTCTCTATGTGCATGTAAACGCACTGAGTGAATCATTTAGTCATGACTGTGATTCAGTGAATCTGTGTTTTGGTCATGAGAGAGATTTGCAAGCTGACCAGCTTTCACTCATTTGTTAGTCATAGTTCGCTAATTAACTTTTATTTAGCAATTAGAGTTTGTTTGCTAGTTTACAGTGGTGCTTGAAACAATCCTAAGTGCACAAGTCTTTTTACCAAAGAATGGTTAAAGAAGAATAAAGTTAATGTTTTGGAATGGCCAAGTCAAAGTCCTGACCTTAATCCAATGGAAATGTTGTGGAAGGACCTGAAGCAAGCAGTTCATGTGAGGAAACCCACCAACATCCCAGAGTTGAAGCTGTTCTGAGGAACGGGCTAAAATTCCTCCAAGCCAGTGTGCAGGACTGATCAACAGTTACCGGAAATGTTTAGTTGCAGTTATTCTTTAACCGTTTCTTTGGTAAAGAGACTTGTGTACTTAGGATCATTGTCTTGCTGCATGACCCACCTTCTCTTGAGATTCAGTTCATGGACAGATGTCCTGACATTTTCCTTTAGGATTCACTGGTATAATTCAGAATTCATTGTTCCATCAATGATGGCAAGCCGTCCTGGCCCAGATGCACCAAAACAGGCCCAAACCATGATTCTACCACCACCATGTTTCACAGATGGGATAAGGTTCTTATGCTGGAATACAGTGTTTTCCTTTCTCCAAACATAACACCAACATTTAAAGCAAAAAGTTCTATTTTGGTCTCATCCATCCACAAAACATTTTTCCAATAGCCTTCTCACTCGTCCACATGATCTTTAGCAAACTGCAGATGAGCAGCAATGTTCTTTTTGGAGAGCGGTGGCTTTCTCCTTGCAACCCTGCCATGCACACCATTGTTGTTCAGTGTTCTCCTGATGGTGGACTCATGAGCATTAACATTAGCCAGTGTGAGAGAGGCCTTCAGTTGCTTAGAAGTTACCCTGGGGTCCTTTGTAACCTTGCTGACTATTACACGCCTTGCTCTTGGAGTGATCTTTGTTGGTCGACCACTCCTGGGGAGGGTAACAATGGTCTTGAATTTCCTCCATTTGTACACAATCTGTCTGACTGTGGATTGGTGGAGTCCAAACTCTTTAGAGATGGTTTTGTAACCTTTTCCAGCCTGATGAGCATCAGCAATGCTTTTTCTGAGGTCCTCAGAAATATCCTTTGTTCATGCCATGAGACACTTCCACAAACATGTGTTGTGAAGATCAGACTTTGATAGATCCCTGTTCTTTAAATAAAACAGGGTGCCCACTCACACCTGATTGTCATCCCATTGATTGAAAACACCTGACTCTAATTTCACCTTCAAATTAACTGTGAATCCTAGAGGTTCACATACTTTTGCCACTCACAGATATGTAATATTGGATCATTTTCATCAATAAATAAGGTCAAGGTCAAGGTAAACTTTATTATCCCCCAGGGGGAAACTCAAGTGGTCCATATTGCACATCTCCTCAAAACATACCAAAAACATATAGACAAACAGACAATAGACATACCACATTAAAATAAATCTGTGATAAAAAGTGTGATATAAGATAAAAAACAATAAGAGGTAAAAACAAAAGATAAAAACTGTGCGCTACATAGAATAAATAAAATGCATAAAAGGAAATTTGTACAGATGAGTGAACTAAAGTGCAACAGACATTTTTGGTTTGTTATTGTATAGTCTTATTGCTGTGGGTACAAATGATTTGTGGTACCTTGCTGTCCTAATTGGCCTCTGCAGAAATCTGTTATTAGACCTGGTGCTTCTTAAAAACTTTGGGAACAGAGGATGTGTTGGGTCAGTTAAAATTTGATCCATCTTTCTTAATATAAGCTTATTGTACAGCTCGACTGCAGATGTCTGGTCCGCACCAATAACCCGGCTGGCTAATTTAATGATACGCTGCAATTTTTTGTGGTCCTGTACGTGCATATTTCCATAGACGCAGATTAGCCTAAATGATAAAATACTGATTTATAAAATAATTGGAGAATACTGCAGTCTAATCTAAAATCTTTGAGTTTCCTAAGAAAGAACATCCTCTGTTGTAGCCTCTTACATTTGGTCTGTGCACACTGGTTAAAACACAATCTGTCGTCTATCTCTATTCCCAAATACTTGTAAGATGAGACCCACTCTATCTGTTCGCCATTAATCTTGGATGGGGAGATAGGTATTCCTTTTTTGCTAAAATCTATCACCATTTCCTCTGTCTTTTTAACAATGACCAATAAAAAGTTGTCTGTACACCACCTAATAAAACCCTGATCCTCCCTCTCAAAACCTTCAACGGATAAGGTGTCAGAATGTAAGAAGCCCACCAGTGCTGTGTCGTCGGCGTACTTAAAAAAGGTATGAGCTGGGGAGGATGCCTGGCAGTCATTGGTGTACAGTGTGTATAAAATTGGTGAGAGAACGCAACCTTGTGGTGCTCCAGTATTAATTGTTTTCAGTGAGGAGATGTGGGAGTTAAATCTTACTTGCTGACTGTGTTCAGTTAAAAAAGCATTAACCCACAGTATGAGTCTGGGATTTACTCCTAGGTGTAGAAGCTTTCTCACCATCAAATGTGGTTGTATTGTGTTAAAAGCACTGCTAAAATCAATAAAAACAATTTTTACCAGACTCCTTGGGTGTTCAAGATGCTCATACACGTTGTTGGTCAACGTAAGGAGTGCATCTTTGACCCCCCTCTTAGCATGGTAAGCAAACTGATTGGGGTCTAGAGAATGTGATACCTCAGAGAGAAGTTGGTTTAAAACGATTTTTTCAAAACACTTCATTACAGTGGATGTGAGTGCAACAGGGCGCAAGTCATTAAGTTCCCTGGGTCTGTTGTTTTTAGGCACTGGCACTATTAAAGATCGTTTCCAAAGACTGGGGACCACACCAGTGTCAAGGGACCATTGGAAGAGCCTTTGGAAGGGCTGTGCCAGCTCATTTGCACACATTTTTAAGGTTCTGTTGCTGATACCATCAGGCCCAGTAGCCTTACGTGGGTTTGTGCATCTAAAAAAGGATTTTACTTCATCAACAGAAATGTCCATACTTGCACCCTCCATACCCCTCACTTCCATGCTAATCAAATGCTGTTCTGTTTTAAAATCATGTGTGTCAAACCTACAATAAAAATCATTTAACTCATTGGCCATGTCGAGCTCATTGTCTACTGCCATCAGATGGTTCTTAGGCTTGTAACCTGTAATTGTCTGTACCCCCTGCCATACTCTTCTAGGGTTACTGTTGAAAAAACCTTCAAGTTTGCGTTTATACGCGGATTTACAGTCTTTAATCAGGTTTTTGATCTTTTTCTGTACAGTTTTTTTGTCTTCTGTAGTTCCACCTGATTTAAATAGATTCTTCTTCTGATTGAGAAGTTGCTTTAATTCCAGAGTCACCCAGGGTTTATTGTTAGGGAACATTTTAATAGTCTTTTTGGGTATGATTGTGTCCTCGCAGAATTGTATATATCCGGCAATAGTGAATGCCGCATCGTTGACGTCATCTGTTCCATCTGTTATTACATTCCAATCCGTGCTCGCAAGGCAATCCTGAAGTGCGCCAGTCGCAGTAGCAGTCCAGGATTTAACATCCAGTTTTTTAACTTTCTCGCGCCTGAGCCTGGGCACATAGGCAGGGCTTAAAGGAACAGTCCACCGTACTTCCATAATGAAATATGCTCTTATCTGAATTGAGACGAGCTGCTCCGTACCTCTCCGAGCTTTGCGCGACCTCCCAGTCAGTCAGACTCAGTCAGACGCGCTGTCACTCCTGTTAGCAATGTAGCTAGGCTCAGTATGGCCAATGGTATTTTTTGGGGCTGTAGTTAGATGCGACCAAACTCTTCCGCGTTTTTCCTGTTTACATAGGTTTATATGACCAGTGATATGAAACAAGTTCAGTTTCACATCACTGGTCATATAAACCTATGTAAACAGGAAAAACGCGGAAGAGTTTGGTCGCATCTAACTACAGCCCCAAAAAATACCATTGGCCATGCTGAGCCTAGCTACATTGCTAACAGGAGTGACAGCGCGTCTGACTGCATCTGACTGACTGGGAGGTCGCGCAAAGCTCGGAGAGGTACGGAGCAGCTCGTCTCAATTCAGATAAGAGCATATTTCATTATGGAAGTACGGTGGACTGTTCCTTTAATTTAATCATATTATGGTCCGAGTTCCCTAGACCGGGTAGCTAGGGCGTAATTTTTGGTAGGGACGCTAGGGACATGTCCCTACCAATATTCAGCCGCTACTGTGTAATCACGATCAATAAAACCGATGTCCTAACCTGAGCAATGATTATATGGCACACAAAGGGTTAAATGTATGACACTGCTAATAATCCCCCCTCTAATGTAGATATACATTCTCTGATTAGCTACCTGTTTCTCGCTAACTTACATGGTTGGCTATCCCAGCTGTCACTCCATCTGCTGTAAAAGCAGTACACTTCCCACAGCAGCCGTGACTACCCGCCCATCAACCCCAGGTACACACCTGACCTACCCCACACACCCCCCACTCTCCGTCAGCCTACAAATTGAGCTGGACTTCGATTTCCATGCATGCTTGCCCTACGACTTGCATGCTGACTTGAGTATCATGGATGACGGCCCCCCCTCCCAAGAAACGAGACATTCGTTCATTCTTCTTCAAAGTCAAGAATGTAAGTGCAGGGTTTCCGTCGAGCTTTAAAAACTCAACAAAATCCTTTTGATGTATGGAAACCCTTCATAAAAGTATTGCTGCGGCTCCTTAGGCAGGTTTTAGCAACGTGACAGGACGCATCAGAGCTAGGCTACTGCATAGCTGCAGAGAAAAGGAATGCTGGAGCAATGTAACTTGGTGTTAGATAATACCCTCGATGAATGAATGTTACATTTATAGACCTAATGGTTTTACAGAATATAAGTAGTCAGATGTAGGCTACTGCATGGCCATGCAGATGTGCGACTTGCATTTCAGAATCAACAGCGTGACAGCCGCTGAGTCTGCTGCGTTCACCGTTTTACAGAGACCTCTTTCTACTACTACTAGGCTAGGCTAGATACAACAAATCCATGGTCCTTTACTGCCACCTACAGACAAATATTGGTAACTGCAGCATGAACATAAAAGAAGTCACAAGCACATCTGCAGTGAAAATCATAACACACATTACGAACACAGAAACAGGCAACAAAAAGACAATATGGAAAATGGAGGGGCAACAAAAAGACAAAAAATGGGGGGTACACTACAAATGCAATACTAATATAATCATAATCATGCTATAATAGGCAATCACTAAATTATATATCCAAATATCATTTTAACTAAATTTGAACTTAATTACAGAACAGAAAATGCCACCAGTAGCACCTATTTATGAGTGTCTCAATAAGGCAGTCAGTGAATTTTGAGACCCCCCCAATGTCAAACAATACAGATATTGAATTTAAAAAAAAACAATATTTAATGCTAAAAATGCTTAAAGTTTTTAATTCTTATTTTCATGTATTTCTGTGGAAGAGACAGAACGACTGCTTAAACACAAATTAGGAATTGTGTGGTGTAAAAGTAATAAATCATCAGATTCTAGCAATGTTGGGTTAGGTGCCTTGCTCAAGGGCACTTCAGCCATGGATGGAGATGTAGGGAGAGGTAAGGGTGGGATTTGAACCTGCAACCCAAAGACCAACTCCCTAACCATTAGGCCACGGCTGCCCTCATTAACCTATAAGATCTGCATGACATGAAATTATGATTGCTAATGGAAAAAAAAACACCTTTCGGAAGCTCTGCCTTGGATCACTTTTGTGCCCCCACCAATGTCAAAATCAAAGTTACTCCCTTGCCGGGTAGTGCTTTAGAGTAAAAGGCATCCGGTATATTACCATAACAGTGGTCAAGGCAGGCTTTATCGCGAGTGGGACAAGTGACATATTGCTGGTACGTGGGTAAAAGTTCCTTTAGACTGCAAAGGTTGAAGTCTCCCATCATGAAATTAGAAATAAATGACCAAGTATAATATTTTTGTCTCATTTGTTTAACTGGGTTCTCTTTATCTACTTTTAGGACTTGTGTGAAAATCTGATGATGTTTTAGGTCATATTTATGCAGAAATATAGAAAATTCTAAAGGGTTCACAAACTTTCAAGCACCACTGTAAATTGTATCGCTCTATCTGATCGCACCATTCCATTGGTTCTTGTTATGGTTCTAGTCAATTGGCAATATTACAACAAATTGCGTCAATATTTGTAAAAACCATACACACTCTGGTGATCATGAATAATTAAAACTCCAAAGATTCGGTATGACAAGAAGTTCAAGGTGACTTGGTCATCGGATCATCCAGCATCAAAGCATCGAGGCAAGGTGAAGCAGCATTTTGTGAAGTACATCGGTCCCATTTCTCGATCAATTTTCTTCAAATATGTCCCTCAGAATACAAGAGAACACACCATTTTACACTGTTTATTTTAGAATTTTCCAGGGGTCATGCCCCTGGACCCCCCCAGAAAGGCATGACTGCATCACAGAATCTGATCTACCACTTTTCATTCTCTGGGGGTTGGTAAGTATGTCCTAGTTAGGTTTTGGTCTTTTACTTTCATGTATTAAATTGATTTCATTCAGTGGTTGTATTTTTTGCTCACTAGTTGCTTTCATTTACCAGCTTTTACTTGCTCTTTTTGTTTTGTAAACAAGCCTATTTAACAGTTATTCCAGGAAATCGAGTCATACATGAGCTGACAGCCGACGTGGCACGTAGCACCAAGATTGAATGGAATAACTGTTTTGTTCTATGCATATTCACTGGATTTTGAGAAACAGAGTCTCATCTCATTATCTCTAGCTGCTTTATCCTTCTACAGGGTCGCAGGCAAGCTGGAGCCTATCCCAGCTGACTACGGGCGAAAGGCGGGGTACACCCTGGACAAGTCGCCAGGTCATCACAGGGCTGACACACAGACACAGACAACCATTCACACTCACATTCACACCTACGGTCAATTTAGAGTCACCAGTTAACCTAACCTGCATGTCTTTGGACTGTGGGGGAAACCGGAGCACCCGGAGGAAACCCACGCGGACACGGGGAGAACATGCAAACTCCACACAGAAAGGCCCTCGCCGGCCACGGGGCTCGAACCCGGACCTTCTTGCTGTGAGGCGACAGGGCTAACCACTACACCACCGTGCCGCCCGAGAAACAGAGTATTTTTATTTTTATTTTTTGCAAATTCGAGAAATAAAAACTTTATACAAAACATCCGACCAAATAATTTCTGCTTAGAATGTAAACAAACCGGCGAAATGGCAATGATAATTCTTGAAAAATAAAAAGATACATTCTTACCATCAAATACTTTCATTCCATATTTTGTTGGGGAGGGGTGTATATTTTGGGGTTTTGTTTTCGAGTAGAGTTTTTATTTCATCCTCGGCTGGTTCAGCAACACGCTCTGCCATTTTATTTTTCCGTACCCATGGTATATGAGCTGATATCTTAGTAGTAGAGTAGCCAATCAGAGCATGCAATTGCTTCTATCCAGTGAATGTGGATAGAATAAATTCATGCATTAGTTTGCTGCTATTTGCTCACAATTTAATTTGCCTTTCCTGACTTGGCTTTTGTTCATTAATTATCTGGTTGGCTGTCATTTCAGCTGCCTTATCTCTGGAGTCTTCTTTTTGGAAGTGGTGGAATTTTCACTCTCTAGTTTGCATTTGCTTGTCTTTTTGGTTTTGCTACCTAGTTTGCTGTCACTCATTACTGTAATTAGCATTCGTTCATTTGCTCACATACTTGTAAACCCATCTTGTAAACCCTGCTTGGTGGATCAGGGTCCTCAAGAGTGATTGCCGTTCCCTTAGCCTGTCTCAGCTCGGCTGTGTGAACAGATCAGACTCCGTCAGTTTGGATAAAAGCCTGTTCCAGGTGATTAAATATAAGTGAAACCTTAGCTGTACGTTCTCTCAGCCTCAATTTGTACGAACACGTCTCCCTGACAACACAGCATTAAGAGAGACGAATGGCTTCATTCAGCCTCCTGTTTATAAATAACAACACCAAATGATCATTTAGTCCACTGTGCTGAAGGTCTCGCCTTCACACAATCACACTTTATTTCACTCATTTCTGGGAAATAAAAACAGCTCTGGAAGGAGATGTGAACCAAACAGCAAATAGTATCAGAAGCGTAATGCATCAACAATCCACCCGAGGGCAAAAAATGGCAGAGCTGCAGTTAATAATCATAACAGAAGATAAAAACAGCACAGCTCCGTCTCATGTGGCTGTCACTAAAATCAAATCGAATGTAAAATCGCCTCCACAGTCGTTGTTTCATCTCGTCCCTTCACTCTGATAAATCCATCTGGAACCCAACAGCTCTCTTTATTATTAGCATGTATTGGAACCTTACCTTTTTTATCATGTCACAGGAGCTTCTGTTTCCCCACAATTCACTCCAGCTCACATATAAAGCTTCATTTCAGATCTTTTTTTGAATAATAAAAAAATCATTCCTTTATTTTATCATCTGCCTTTTGTCTTCTTTTAGAAATATTTTGATTAGTTGTTCTATAACAGGGTACAATGTTCTTTTGATGGTTTAATTTTGTTTTTGCTAATTAGCACTCACTCGCTCGCTCGCTCGCTTGCTAGTTTCTCTTTGTTGTCTTATTTTGCTCATTAGTTTGCTTATTCTCATTTATTAGCTTGCTTCCATGCACTTGTGGAATTTTCACTTGCTAGTTGGCTTTCACTTACTTTAAAAAAAACTTTTTTTCTAAAAAAAAGATGGTAAGATGAACAGTGCAGACAGACAGTGGAGAGAGACGATGGAAAGGGTTGGTGGAGAAGATGGATGGTGAGAGGAATGATGGAGAGGGATGGCTGAGAGAGATGATGGTGAGAGGTATGGTGAGATGGAAGATGGCGAGGGAAAGAGACGGTGAGGGATGATCGAGAGACGATGAAGATAAATGATAGAGAGAGATAATGGAGAGTTTTGGGTGTTTGTTCTTTCCCTTTTCAGTACTAATCCCTCTCTCTTGTTGGAGGATTAACATCACTGTAAGAGTCCGAGTACACTTCAGAGACTGGCCATAACACTGAGTGAGTAATACCTAACTCATCACTGTCTGATTACTGGATGCTGTTCGACATCAGAACAAAATGCAAGACAAGCATCTTAGACTCAGATGGCAATCTGAAAATGGAGCTTCAGCACCTTGGCTTGTTACAGGAGCCAGCACCAGAAGATGCTGCAAGCAGTGAGAGCAAAAGCACAACGACAAGCAGGCTGGCATCCATGCTAGGTTAAAGGCTGATCCTGTCAGACCAACCATAACATCCATTCTTTTGTCAAATATTTGTTCCCTGGACAATCAACCGGACCACATTTCTTCACAATGGACCAAGCAGCAAGAGATGAGGAACTGTTGCAATTTTATTTTTACAGAAACATGGCTCAACATGGCGGCACGGTGGTGTAGTGGTTAGCGCTGTCGCCTCACAGCAAGAAGGTCCTGGGTTCGAGCCCCGGGGCCGGCAAGGGCCTTTCTGTGTGGAGTTTGCATGTTGTCCGCGTGGGTTTCCTCCGGGTGCTCCGGTTTCCCCCACAGTCCAAAGACATGCAGGTTAGGTTAACTGGTGACTCTAAATTGACTGTAGGTGTGAATGTGAGTGTGAATGGTTGTCTGTGTCTGTGTCAGCCCTGTGATGACCTGGCGACTTGTCCAGGGTGAACCCCGCCTTTCGCCCGTAGTCAGCTGGGATAGGCTCCAGCTTGCCTGCGACCCTGTAGAAGGATAAAGCGGCTAGAGATAATGAGATGAGATGAGATGGCTCAACATCAGGATCTTTGACAAAGCCATACTACTCTTCTGCCAAAATTATTCCAACATGTTGACTTTGTGATCAAAGGAGTGAACATACTGGACTTGGTTTACACCAACAAAAAGCTGCACCCCGCCCTCATCTTGGACTCAGACTATGTTTCAGTTCTGTTAACACCATCTTACACACCACTCTTCAAACAAGCTACACCAGCTTGACATACTTCAGGCTACGGTCACACTAGAGCTCACAATGGGTTTGGGAATACTTGCCGATGAAAAATTGGTAGCATCTCCACCAATCATGTGATGCTTAGCGAATGTTCTTTGCATTTCATGAGTTGTTTTTTTGGTGCGTCTCCACCTCATAAGTGGCCAAAAACATTGTGAAAAAATTCAGTGCATACAATGAAATTTAGTGGTGATGTTTTCATCAGCAAGCTAAGCAGCAAATACTTGCAGATGAGTTTGGGAATACTTTCCAAAGCTTGGGGAAGCATTGCCACCAAAATGCCTCATTTTCATCAACAACCCATCACAAAGCATCGTGACTTGTAATGTGACCGTAGCCTCAGCAACACCAAAGACGCAAGGTGCATGTAGCAAGGTATCCAGCCTGTCATGGACTACAAGATTCCACCATATGCTGCCAAAAGTAGGGGTTTCTCAAAGTCCAGGATGCTTCCTTGGTGAGACGGGTCCTTCAAACTCGGGTCCTTCAGGAGCTAGGCAAGACCACAGTCGCTGCATGCCACAATACACAATCCTCCTCAGTCTTCTTTTCCTACAAGTTATGGGGCAAAAAAATCCCCAAAGCTGTAATTCATGAGCAGTCCACTCCATATACAATCTATCAGTCTCCATTGATCACAAAACAATAAAGTTTTCCCGAATCAACATGTCAGCAACTTCAAAACAATATTAGTGTCCCCTGCTGCCGATTTTCTGAATTGAGCCAAAAAGTTTGTCTACTCTGCCAGCACTGCCCTGATTGAAAATCATGTGATTACATTCCCGCGTGCTGATTGGGAGATATTGATAGGTAAAACAACAGGGCGTGTAAGGTTCACGTACATCATTTGAGCTTTGGCTGATCAGCATGCAGGAATGCAATCACATGATTTTCAATCATGGCGGCGCCGATGGAGTAGACAAACTTTTCAGCTCAATTCAGAAAATGGGCAGCAGGGGACACTAATATTGATTTTAAATTGCTGAAATGTTGATGGGGTGGCACAGTGGTGTAGTGGTTAGCACTGTCACCTCACAGCAAGAAGGTTCTGGGTTCGAGCCCAGTGGCTGACGGGGGCATTTCTGTGTGGAGTTTGCATGTTCTCCCCGTGTCCGCGTGGGTTTCCTCCGGGTGCTCCGGTTTCCCCCACAGTCCAAAGACATGCAGGTTAGGTTAACTGGTGACTCTAAATTGAGCGTAGGTGTGAATGTGAGTGTGAATGGTTGTCTGTGTCTATGTGTCAGCCCTGTGATGACCTGGCGACTTGTCCAGGGTGTACCCTGCCCTTCGCCCGTAGTCAGCTGGGATAGGCTCCAGCTTGCCTGTGACCCTGCACAGGATAAGTGGTTAGAGATAATGGATGGATGAATGAAATGTTGAGTAGGGAAACCTTTATTGTTTTGTGATCAAATGGAGACCTACAGATTGTATGTGGAGTGGACCATTCAGGAATTACAGCTTTGGAGATTTTTCTGTCATAACTTGTAGGAAAAGAAGACCAAGGAGGATTGTGTATCATGGTATGTAGTGACTGTGGGCAAGACTCCATCCTAGCATTCAGAGAACACATAATGGAATGGTGTAATGAGCGTGCTGATATGCTTCTTCTTCTTCTGTTGAGTTTATTGGCAGCTTGCAATCTTAATACATTACTGCCATCTGCAGGATTGATGTGTGAATACTTTTGGTAAGAGGAAAGCTTTCAATTTAAAAGAAATAAAAGAAAGAAAATTAAATTCTATTTGCAAGACCAGTCATTCTTAAAAATGTAAAAACAGCTTTAGCTATGGATCATGTCCCAGGTGCTAACCTCAGCAGGCTATGTAATGCCCACCCACATTTTGCCCCTTTTCACCAGACCCTCCTTTTATTCTGCTTTTTCCCAGCATTCCAAAAGTACGCTTCCCCACAGTAAAAATCAACCCAACACTGATGCTTTCCTGTTCATCCTGGACCACTGTTTAGGCTTGTGTGGCCTCTATGCAGTCATGTTAACAAGGTTTCCTCTTGCTGACTCTCAGATGTACATCACTGAAAAGACCCCGCCTTGTACATGTGCATAGGATTGTGGACACCAAGGATCCACACATCCACACATCCTTGAAAATTCTCTGAACAAAGGACTCGGTCCTTGGTAGAATTCAAAGGGTCCAAGACATCAGGACAGTCCTTCAGTGGGATTTGATGATGTGGCCTCATTAAAATCCAGCCTTTAAAGGATCTAACCTTGACCTTGAGAAACACCTGCTGTTGCTGATGCTTTTCTCGCAGATACACTCAGCATCTTCTGGGCAAAGTCTGTAAATCACATGTATTTCACAAGTGTGTAATGAATAAAGTTGTTCTTTCTTTCTTTCTTTCTTTCTTTCTTTCTTTCTTTCTACTATTCTACAGCTTTGTTGAGCACAAACATTAACTAGGTTTCCTATTAGAGCTACTGTTTGAACTTTAAAAACCTCTCATTTCACTTTCAATCCTCCTGAAATCTCTGATTTTGTTGCTTCTGCACGCAGCCACAAAATTACACTCCTCCAGTTTAAGTCAGACTCCTGTGCTTAGCATGGGGGCGAATCGCACCACCCCGGCATGGATTATTTTCCTACAACAGCACAACACTTCCTACTAGACTGGTAAATCAGTCAGAGGAATATTCCTTTGGTTTTTAGACACTTACATTACACATACATTGCCCTCCACAATTATTGGCACCCCTTGTAAAGATGAATACAAAGGGTTAGAAATTTTAAAAATAGCCTCAATAAGGCTATAGCTCATACTGGCCACTCTTGTTTTGTGTGAGTTTGAAATGTGATCAATCTTGTGGGAGGAGTACCGATTTTTGTGAAATTGCATATGACCCCTGTGTAGCCCCATCCATGGCAGGTGGCACCACCTGGTGAACAATTCTCGTTGGTATATGTGTTACGCCCTGGCCTACAGGAAACCTGAGCGTAGCATGAAAAAATCGACTTCCCCTTTCCCCACTCCCAAGGACGGCCTGTGCTACAGTCGCTTGCAGTCCAAAATACAGCTTGTTTATTTCAACAAAGGTAGGTTTGCATCAGGGTGAGCATGGCCCAAAATAACAAACAAAACAATCTATGTTTAATGACCTGACTTACGTACCTGGACAACAAAGGAAAACAAAAGAAAATACAGGGATCTTGCCTAACTCCCTAACGTAAACAGGAGAAAAATAGAATGCAACAAAAAGGGCGTCTCACCCCTCCAGTTACCTGGACTGCTTTAGGAAAATAGTTACAATATTTACAACTTAAGCACTTTAATCAGTGACCAACACAAGGCACAGTCCTGTTGGGAACCAGGAGAAAGTCAAGCTCATCCATCTTCTCCAGATAGCATTTTAAAGCTGGTGCAATCAACCATGGTCCAATCAGCTGCTGCCACCTACAACTGAAAACAGGACCATATGAACAGCACCCCCTTCAAGCAGGGAGGGAAAACAGTAACAACAAAAAGTAAGCAAACAAATTATGACCCAGGGTAATAATGCCCTCCCCCCCCCCCAGATCAAACATTTCTTCCTCCCAAGAAAGGTTTGATACTTAAGAACCTGCACGGGACAATACATCAACCACAATATTCTCAGTTCCTTTTAGATGGTGGCTCTCAATGTTGAAATCCTGCAGCAATAACAACCAGTGCAAAAGATGCTGATTATGGTTACACATGCGGGACAGGAAAACAAGAGGACTGTGGTCTGAATATACATGAACTGGGGTAGAGCTTGAACCAACATAAACTTCAAAAAGCTGTAAAGCCAAAAGCAGTGCCAAGGCTTCCTTCTCAATGGGGCTATCATTAACTTGGTATTTATTGAATTTTTTTGAATAGTAACACATGGGACGATCAATTTCATGATCGTCCTCCTGCAAAAGAACAGTGCCCACACCATAAGCACTGGCATCTACCTCTACCTTAAAGGGACGTGTAAAATTGGGCACAGCCAACAGAGGCACACTGCAAAGAAGAGCCTTGGCAGAATCACAGGAGTCCTGGCAAACTCTTGACCAGACAAATGGACTGGAAGGGCCTGCCAAACCAATCAGTGGCACAACTACACTGGCAAAATTTTTACAAAACCCACGGTAATAACCACACATTCCTAGAAATCGGCATAGTTGCCGCAGTGTTTCTGGCACTGGAAAATCCAGAATGGCCTAAACCTTGGCTATCAGAGGACGCACCTGCTCCTGACCCACTTGCTTTCCCAGGTATGTGACCACAGCTTTACCAAACTCACATTTAGCCAGATTCAAATTCAAAGAAGCAGCCTTTAAATGACAAAACACTTCTCATAAAATGTCTATACGTTCAGACCAGGTGGAAGAATAAGCAGCTATGTTGTCTCAGTATGCCTCACAGTTTTTAACATTGGAAAGTACTGTAATCATCAGCCTTTGAAAAGTTGCAGGAGCATTTCTTAACCCAAAAGGCATGACTGTATACTGGAGAAAGTGATCTGGAGTGACAAAGTTGAGATCTCAGATGCACAATGTGAAAGGGGCACCTGCCAGTATCCCTTCAGCAGGTCTAACTTGGTGACGTATTTGGTTGACCCTACACGATCCACACAATCATCCATGTGGGGGAGAGGAAATGAGTCTAGCTTAGTCACGACATTCACCTTACAGTAATCATTACAAAACTGAGGAGTTTGGTCAGATTTGGGGCCTAGAAGTGAGGGTGAATGCCATGGACTGGAGCTTGGCACAGCAAAATCATTTTCTAGGAGATATTCGACTTCCTTTTGCATTACAGCTCGCTTCACTGGGTTAACACGGTAAGCATGCTGCTAAACTGGCTTGTGAGAAAAATCCAACCTTTAATTGAAATAAATTTATTCAGGGCAAAACAAATCCCTCATCAAGATATAATTATTTTCAACAAAGACACACGTGAGTGCTAGTGCTAAACTCGAGGCCACTATAGGTGTACTGCCTTCTAAGAAGTCACTTCTTGTAGACGCCACAGCGGTTTCAACCAGGGGCGATTTCTCAGAGACAACAAGGGAAGCCGAGCTTCCCCTAAAATTCTCTCCCCAAACTGCGGCATCTACGACGTTGAATTCTCATTAAAACAATAACTTGCATAACATAATATATGCCCAAGATTGTATTTATGTTCATAACTATCCTGTAACTTATTTGAGTGATGTCTGACGAACTTGCAGTTCGCTACGAGAATCACCTTTGCTGCCAGGCTGTAACCTTTCTTATTTCAATGGGCTCTATGGACTGGCAGCAGTGTTGCCAGATTGGGTGGTTTTAAGTGCATTTTGGCGGGTTTTGAACATATTTTGGGATGGAAAACATCAGCAGTATCTGGCAACACTGACTGGCAGCCGGGTATCCGTTGCAGTCTATGAGACGGCTCTGAACAGCCAATTTCGGCTAGTTGTTATTGGTTAAAATCAACAAAATCGTCACTTCCAGGGAAGCCGGGCTTCTCTGGGACTAAACGAGACAGTGGGAGGGACAAGAAGCCGGGCTGATAAAGGATTATTGGAGGTAGTGTTTGAAAGACATGAGGAAGGCGGTACTTCGTCGAGGAACACGGAAGTATGATCAGTCAGTCCCTAGCGGATGTCAAGAAAGTGTAGTCGTGTGCCAAAGTGCTGTCCGAATTTCTTTTCATATAAACGTTTCTTCTCATTGATGTCTCTGTACATTACTCTGTAAATAAATGTAAATATTACTCGTTGTGCTCCGTTAACTTTCATTCATTCTATCAGTTTGATCATTCGTGAATTCACTCGTTTATTTCTTTTGTAGTTCAATCTGGTTGTAGGCTAGCTTGAGCCTTATTGGGATCTGCAGTGCTAGCTGCTAACAGAAATTGGTGAAGGCTCTGGAAAGCACAACCAGCTGGTATGACAGGGTCACAGACCATTTTCTGGAAAAGGAGCGGAGGGCAGAATTTGTGTATAAATAGTGTTCATGTTCATGAATGTGAAGTGTGTATATTGTTCAGTAATGTTAAGAGAATGGTGGGCTCTGTGTTATAGGTTATACCTGGGTATGATATTCAAGGTTCTGTGTGTTGCATAGCCTACCTGGTTATGAATTTCCAGACTGTGTTGCAGAAGATGTTCAAGGATGTGTTGCACAGCTGGGTGTTGTGTTAAAGACTCTGTGTTGCATATCAGGGTATGATGTTCAAGGCTCTTCGTTGAATAGCCAGTGATTTTTGGATGTTTGATATTTTTGATTAAGGATATGAGGCACTAGCCTGGCAAGCCAGACTATAACATGAAATGTACAAGCAAAAATACTTTCTGCCACTAGGTGGGGTTGTCTAGTTCACTATGCTAATGGGGCACACCTTTCTATGCTTTGATATCTGGCCTACAGGTTTTACGATGAATGCGTAAAATGGGCTTCCCCTGTTTTAAAAACCAGCAGCCGCCACTGGTTTCAACAGATTCCAAAGTTTTGTTTTTTTTTTCATTGAATGTTTTAAAGTAAATGTGATAAAAATAAAACCTTTCACAACTAAAAACAAAGATATGTATGTTTAAACTGATATATAAATCAATGATGAAAAACAATCAGTCAGTCTGTCCAATCAGTCAGGTGAAAAACCATGTGCCTGCTGGCATCTCTTCTTCTTTTGGCTGCTCCCGATTAGGGGTCGCCACAGCGGATCTTTCATCTCCATTGCTCCCTGTCTTCCGCATCCTTCTCTACCACACCTGCCACTTTCATGTCCTCTCTCACCACATCCATGTATCTCCTCTTTGGCCTTCCTAGTTTTCATGTGCCTGGCAGCTCCATCCTCAACATTCTCCTTCCAACATGTTCTGCATCTCTTCTCAGGATGTGCCCAGACCATCTCAGTCTGATCTCTCTTAGCTTCATTCCCAAGCTCTCCACATGCACTGTCCCTCTGATGTGCTCGTTCCTTATCCTGTCCAACCTCCCATCGCAAACCTTAACATCCTCAACTCCGCCACCTCCAACTTTGCCTCCTGTCTCTTCATTAAGGGTCCGGTCTCCAATCCATACATCACAGCTGCTCTCACTACTGTCTTATACATCTTACCTTTCACTTTTGCTGGGACTTTCCGATCACAAACGACTCCCGGAATCCTTCTCCAACTGCTCCACCCTGCCTGCACTCTCTTTCTCACCTCACTATCGCAGCCCCCATTTTCCTGCACAGTTGACCCCAGGTACTTGAATTCACCAACTTTCTTTACACCTGCTAGCATCTCTAAACTTTCCAAACATTTCAGACAAAGATCTGTCCTAAATAAGTTTCCCAAACCTTTCCAATTAGCACAGGTGAATCATTTAACCCTGTGTGTGCCACTATAAGAGCACAAGGTCATCTTGCTGCCAGCAGGTGTCACTAAAGAGACTTTAATTCATAAATACAGGTGTTAGCACTGGAAGTGTCACCAGGCTCAGTGTCCACACTGAAGCTGTCACTAGCCCTTTATACACACATATTCTGTAATTTTGGTGTAAAGAAGACACCTCAATATTCCAGCTTTAGTGATTTACACTGAACTAAATAAAGCCGTCAAAAACATTACACCCCTGTTCCGCCGTGCCGCCTGTCCCGTTTACACAGACATCGATTCCTGGTACTACCAATCACTCAGCTCAGAGGAGGAACAACACACACCCTGTTCTGCGTTCAGATGCTTTATACAGAACACGAGGCGGAATAAAGGTGTGAGAATCCCATCTTGAACAAGCTGCGGGAAAAGGGGCCACTGACAGGAGACAAGAGAAAGTACAGAGCTCATGTAGGAGCACACAGGAACCAAGAAACACTGGAAACAGGGAAGAGAAGAAGGACAAGGGGATGGAACTGTCTAAACAACCACACAGCAGTGAGACAATAAACGCCGTGATGCAGAAGACGACGATCTCTCACACACATAGAGGAGACAGAAATCAGATCAGGTCAGACTGGATGAGCCAAAGTTCTTTGAAGAGCTCTTTTATGTAAATATGCAAAACTGATCCATTAAAGGCATCGAAAAAATCCAACTAACTCTCTCTCTCACCCCCCCCCCCCCAACACACACAGTTATCACTCTGTTCTCATCATGCCCACTAGGTGGCACTCTCAGTCCGTCTCTACGTATCTCTGGTCTGATTTCAACACTCCATCCCACAGAATGTCCCATATGCTTGTATGTATGTATGTATGATGTATAGTATGTGTCAGGTACACTGTATGTGTAATGGATAATCTGTATAGTACATCTTAGTACAGATAGTGTGTGTGTATATGGTGTGTGAACTATAAGATCAGAATCAGACTACTTGTGGGTAGTAAAAGAGAGCAACTGGACTTGCTTGAAGATTCTTGAAGACGTTTCACCTCTCATCCGAAAGGCTTCTTCAGTTCTTTCAGATGAGAGGTGAAACGTCTTCAAGAATCTTCAAGCAAGTCTAGTTGCTCTCTTTTACCACCCACAGTTTACTATGACCTGGATGACTGAGAATCTTCACAGACAAATCAGACTACTTTATTCTCCATTAAACTAACATAAAATGGAAAATTGAATTCTTTGACACTGGCATGAAGGACAAAAGACAAATACATCATACAAAACAATAGGCATAAAGAACAATACATTATAATAAACACTGAAAAATAAGTGAATGGCACAGTCAGTTCTGGTTTAGTCTAAAAAAGGAATATACAACCCCAATTCTGAAAAAGTTGGGACACTGTGTAAAATGCAAATAAAAACAGAATGTGAAGATTAGGGCGGCACGGTGGTGTAGTGGTTAGCGCTGTCACCTCACAGCAAGAAGGTCCTGGGTTCGAGCCCCGTGGCCGGCGAGGGCCTTTCTGTGCGGAGTTTGCATATTCTCCCCGTGTCCGCGTGGGTTTCCTCCGGGTGCTCCGGTTTCCCCCACAGTCCAAAGACATGCAGGTTAGGTTAACTGGTGACTCTAAATTGAGCGTAGGTGTGAATGTGAGTGTGAATGGTTGTCTGTGTCTATGTGTCAGCCCTGTGATGACCTGGCGACTTGTCCAGGGTGTACCCCGCCTTTCACCCATAGTCAGCTGGGATAGGCTCCAGCTCGCCTGCGACCCTGTAGAAGGATAAAGCGGCTAGAGATAATGAGATGAGATGAGATGTGAAGATTTGCAAATCATGGAAACTCTCTGGTATTAACGACATGTGATCCGAGGTGTGATAAAGGTGCTGCCCTGTCGCTATTTTTGATGTTAGAGTAGGCTTTATCCAATGTTTTACCTCCTCGAGTAGCACATTTAAAGGGGAACTGAAGGCAAATTTTTATCATCAAAATTCAATTCATCTCATTGTCTGTAGCCGCTTTATCCTGTTCTACAGGGTCGCAGGCAAGCTGGAGCCTATCCCAGCTGACTACGGGCGAAAGGCGGGGTACACCCTGGACAAGTCGCCAGGTCATCACAGGGCTGACACATAGACACAGACAACCATTCACACTCACATTCACACCTACGCTCAATTTAGAGTCACCAGTTAACCTAACCTGCATGTCTTTGGACTGTGGGGGAAACCGGAGCACCCGGAGGAAACCCACGCGGACACGGGGACAACATACAAACTCCACACAGAAAGGCCCTCGCCGGCCACGGGGCTCGAACCCGGACCTTCTTGCTGTGAGGTGACAGCGCTAACCACTACACCACCATGCCGCCCCTCGATTTATCTCATTTTATTAAATATAGGAATGCATTTTTGATCGCTATTTTGTCACTGCTATAGCAGTTATGAGTGTTTGAAATATGCTCTGTAATATATCAGTCCATACACTACCGTTCAAAAGTTTGGGGTCACTTTGAAATGTCCTTATTTTTGAAAGAAAAGCACTGTTCTTTTCAATGAAGATCACTTTAAACTAATCAGAAATCCACTCTATACATTGCTAATGTGGTAAATGACTATTCTAGCTGCAAATGTCTGGTTTTTGGTGCAATATCTCCATAGGTGTATAGAGGCCCATTTCCAGCAACTATCACTCCAGTGTTCTAATGGTACAATGTGTTTGCTCATTGCCTCAGAAGGCTAATGGATGATTAGAAAACCCTTGTACAATCATGTTAGCACAGCTGAAAACAGTTGAGCTCTTTAGAGAAGCTATAAAACTGACCTTCCTTTGAGCAGATTGAGTTTCTGGAGCATCACATTTGTGGGGTCGATTAAATGCTCAAAATGGCCAGAAAAATGTCTTGACTATATTTTCTATTCATTTTACAACTTATGGTGGGAAATAAAAGTGTGACTTTTCATGGAAAACACAAAACTGTCTGGGTGACCCCAAACTTTTGAACGGTAGTGTATGTCAAAGCAAGGGCCGTAAATGAGATTCGTTGAGACCTGTGCGAGACATCGTAAGACGGAAGTAAAACGTACAGCGGAAATCAAAGTGACCGACGTCTGCCAACGTTCCCTGTGTCCGAAATCGCTCACTCATTCACTACTCCCTATATAGGAAATTATTACATAGAGGACTATATAATGAGCTCATTGGTAAAATGAAAAAATGCTTTCGGACACTATTCCGTCGAGCTGGTATTTACCTCATTACTGTCGCACAGTTAAAACGTGCCAGATCAGTCGGCTGGTGGGTTTTCAAAATAATAAATACATGCATGTGTTTTTGTGATAAATCCTCACGAAGGTTTCGGACAGCACTACAAAATGGCGTCCCCACTATATAGTACCCTATATAGTGAGCAGGGAGCAATTTCAGATACAGGGGTTGTCAAAAGACGTGCGCACCCTCTTTCGAATGCTGATGTAATCAAGCGGGAAATTTTGTTTGTTTTGATAGCAATCAGGAAAGTTTGAAAAAAGTAGACAGTAATCGTCATTTAAACTCGTTTTTGTGCAATATTTCATTTGGAAAACAGTTTTCAAAATGGCGGCACTGACACCTGGCTGACGCTTCACGTTTCGAAGTCTCGCACAAGTCTCGTGAAGATCGCGCGGATAAGCGACGCCTGCCGTGGACCAAACGAACTAAATTCAACACGGCTAAAAACCGAATAGGCCGATAAGTATAATATTTAATTGCAATTAGTTGCCAATACGAGTCACGATATAAGGTTACTAAAACCGAAAACATAATTGAATAACGCATTAATTAAGAAATAAAGCAAGTTTAAAAATGACTTCAGTTCTCCTTTAATGTGCTGCTGAAAATTGGGGTGCGTCAAATCAGCATGGTTGAGGTCACCTGCAATAACATGTACTGCCTCAGGATGTGTGTTCTGCTGGCTGCTTATTGCTTTGTGTAAGTGGCCTAAAGCTGAATTTGTGTGAACATCAGGTGGAATGTACACAGCCGTGACCAATACCATGATAAACTCACGAGGGAAGTCGATGGGTCTGCGTTTAGCAATCAAATCTCCAGGTCAGGGGAACAATGGCTATTGATGGTCTTGGTGTTGGTGCACTAGTTATTGTGAACATATATGCATAGCCCCCGTCCTTTCCTCTTTCCTCTGTTTCTGTCATGGCAGTGTGCTGTGTGGCCTGCTAGCTTGATAACTGTATCTGGTATGCGTGCCTGAAACCAAGTCTGTGTGATTAACAGAATGCAACAGTCCTGAATGTATTTCTCCACTGCAATCTGTAACCTCAGTTCATCCATTTTGTTGCTGATGGGACAGAAAAATGCTGGGAAGCAGTAGTTTGTATGGGCATCTCTTTAGCCTTGTAAGTGCACCAGCTCGGCAGCCTCGCTTCTGCCTCCTGTCTCTCCGCTGCCTCTGTTGCCTGTTCATGTGGACGATAATCAACGGAGAGTCCGGCGTCCTGGCTATTTCCTCCGGTGTGTTGTGGAAGCAGAGGAATTCCAAAGTAACACCTTGTTTACTCCACAATCCTATGGTCAGGAGATCCTGTCAAGTGTATGTAGCATCAACAAACACAAATGCATACATACACAACAAAAACACAAACGTAACCACAAACAAAAAGCACCAGAAAGGAGAGCTGTAAGCCGCTGCATCTGTGTGCACCGCCATCTTACTCAACATGTAGATGTGGTAAATGACTATTCTAGCTAAATTCTACGAAATGTCTGGTTTTTGGTGCAATATCTCCATAGGTGTATAGAGGCCCATTTCCAGCAACTCTCACTCCAGTGTTCTAATGGTACAATGTGTTTGCTCATTGCCTCAGAAGGCTAATGGATGATTAGAAAACCCTTGTACAATCATGTTAGCACAGCTGAAAACAGTTGAGCTCTTTAGAGAAGCTATAAAACTGACCTTCCTTTGAGCAGATTGAGTTTCTGGAGCATCACATTTGTGGGGTCGATTAAATGCTCAGAATGGCCAGAAAAATGTCTTGACTATATTTTCTATTCATTTTACAACTTATGGTGGGAAATAAAAGTGTGACTTTTCATGGAAAACACTAAATTGTCTGGGTGACCCCAAACTTTTGAACGGTAGCGTATGATTGATACACATCATAATATCACACATGCTATGTGTCTTACATCCTGTATACTGTGCTTTATATATTTATATATACTTGGAATTAAAATGTGTGTGTGTGCAATGCCGGGGTGGCCCTATATTTAGCCGGGACCATCCCCGGCCCAAACCATCAATGGTGGCCTGCTTGGAGCATGGGGAAAATAATTTTCACTAATTTTGGTCACTGATCTTATTCTTGCATTAATCATCAATTCAACTGCACTCTGCATTTTCACATGGCAGCCCAGACGCCGACAGCATCGCAGCAGATTAAATAGGCGCTACCAAATAAGGAAATTCTCTCCTCCTCTCTATTGCAGTTGGTTTGGTCCAAGACTCCTCCTCTGTATTGCGGGGAACTTAAACAACATTGGCGCGAAACAGCACGCGTCAGTGATGGAGGGCAGAAAGAGGTCAGGTGGAACCGAAAGGGCGAAGCTTAAAAAAAGGAAGGAGGTGGCAGCAAAATGTGCCAAATTGACAGATATGTTCTCAAGACCAGCTGGTAGGTTACGAAAGATATGGAGTATGATAACCCTGTTTGTCAATTTTATCAGTCTATGCTAGGCCTATAATGTGTCGATAGTTTGCGATGTCAATTCAGCTTTTTGATGTCATGTGAAATCTCGCAATTTACACGGTATAGATGTGGTGTATGTCTTAATTCTAAAAAGAACCGGACATTGCTTTACATCCCAGTTATTAACAATTTTAGATGAACAGGTCCCAAATGTCCTGTTGCGCGTTATTTCCTCATCCAGCCTATTTCATCTCACTGTCACACCGTGCATTTCCACAGGCGTGCGCACATTGTGGTTATGAACACACAGGCCTAGAAGTCATATCTGATGTTAAATAATTGTTGTTAAATATATAACTTAGAAGAGGTGTATGCGTATGCCAATATTCTAAGCAGAATCGAACACTTGCTTTAGCCTACATTTCATTTAACCATTTTTGAGTTGCCTAATGCGCCCTCACGCTTTATCTGCCGGTTGCTGAGTACCCAGCATTGTTGATTTGCCATTATTTTCGAGGCGTATGCGGCATGTAATGCACAAGCATTGGTTCAAATGCACGCGAGAACCTATATTGTTAAAGTGAAGTGAAGTGAAGTGAAGTGAAGTGAAGTTTACCTGAATTTAAACCAAATAAAAAGCATTGTGAAAGAACAGTTATTTGTTTTTTTAATGTACTCAAATTCCTCCTCCATTTCAAAGTGGCCTGAATGTGAATTAAACTCCTGGACTGAAAACAGGGCCCACTCCGGCCCTGTGTGTGTGTGTGTGTGTGTGTGTGTGTGTGTGTGTGTGTGTGTGTGTGTGTGAGAGAAAGTAAAAGAGTACACACACTTCACATAGAGTGCAGATTGTTCAAAACAAACAGGAAGTGGTTTTAACTCAAAACAGTGAGTCACGCACCAACTAACTAATCTAACGTCAATGTAAGATGACTTGAACACACACACACACACACACAGTCTTCTTTGTGATATTTCTGCAGTCCATCAGTCATCACATATATCTGTTCTGGCTGAAACAACATACTGACTTTAGATACTGATTCGTCTGTCTGTCTGTCTACCTGTCTGTTTCATCAGTCTGTTTGCCTGTTTGTCTACCTGTCTGTCTGTCTACCTGTCTGTTTACCTGTTTACCTGTCTACCTGTCTGTCTCATCAGTCTGCTTACCTGTCTGTCTGTCTGTCTGTCTGCCTGTCTGTCTCATCAGTCTGTTTACCTGTCTGTCTGTGTGTCTGTCTGTCTGTCTGTCTACCTGAGTGTCTGTCTACCAGTCTACCTGTCTGTCTGTCTGCCTGTCTGTCTACCTGTATGTCTTTCTACCAGTCTGTCTGTCTTTCTACCAGTCTGTCTGTATTAAACAGGAATGAAGAAGGCATGTTTATGAATGTGTCTGGTGTTCATATGTGAGTGAAACCTACAGTCATTGCTGTGGCCTGAATCAGCTCTTCACATGTGATTGTCTGTATCACAGCAGGACAGTGACACACACACACACACACACACACACACACACACACACACCATCATCGGCGGACACTCGTGGTCGAGTATGTCTGTCCTCCTTCATGGTCCTTATGGGTCTTCAGATGGGCAAAGAGGCCAATCCTGGACCCACATACTTTGGGGCAATGTGGGCATGGGTGGGCAGGGGTAGTTATGGGTTTTGGTGGAACCTTATTGGTGGAGGTGATCCCTTTCTTCCGTTTGCGCTTCTGCTCTGCAGCACTGTGGAGATCATTGTTGTATTGTGCAGCCACCTCTCGAACTGCTCGTCTCCAGGCAGGCCCGTTCTTCACTGTAGTCTCCCAGGTGTTAAGGGGTATATGGCACTTCCTGATGTTGTCTTTAATGTTGTCTTTGTACCTTTTCTTTTGGCCTCCTGGAGCACGTTTCCCTTGGACAAGCTGTGAGTACAGGACTTGTTTGGGTAGCCGATAGTCTTGCATTCGGATGACATGGCCAGTCCATCTGAGCTGGTGTTGTGTGATGATGGCTGTGATGGTAGGGATGCCAGCCTCCTCCAGGACGTTGGTATTTGTTCGACAATCCTCCCAGGTTATCCTGAGGATTCTCCGGAGGTATCTTTGATGGAAGGCTTTGAGTGCTCTCAGGTACCTACTATATGTGGTCCAGGCTTCTGACCCATACAGGAGAGTGGGGAGCAGTACCGCTTTGTAGACTAGGATTTTGGTCTTTGACTGGAGATCACGGTTTTCAAACACCCTTTTCTTTAGTCTTGAGTATGCCGCACTGGTGCAACTAAGGCGGTGGTGTATCTCTTCATCAATGGTGGCTTTAGATGACAGAAGGCTGCCAAGACATGGGAAGTGGTCCATATTTTCCAACCTGGTGTTTTCAATAAAGATGTTTGGAGGAGTGATGCTGTCAGGTGGTGGCTGGTAGAGGATTTGAGTCTTTTTGATGTTTATGGCCAGACCAAGCTGTTTGTATGCTTTAGCAAAAGCAGTCAAGGTGCACTGTAGGTCCTCTTCTGAGAGGGCTACAATAGCATTATCATCTGCATACTGCAGCTCTGTGATGGATACGGTGGTGGTTTGACCTTTGGCCCTGAATCTGTTGATGTTTAGAAGTCCGTCAGTCCTGTACATAATTTTGACTCCCTGTGGCAGCTGGTTCCCTGTAAGATGGAGGATGCTGGCAATGAAGATGGAGAACAGTGATGGTGCAATAACACATCCCTGTTTAACTCCTGTGTCAACCCGGAATGGTTCAGTTTCATCTTCAAAGCCAGTCAATACAGTGGCAGACATGTTGTCATGTAGCAGCCTCAAGACTCGGATGTACTTATCAGGGCAGCCAATTTTTGCCAGGACCAGCCATAGAGCTTGGCGGTTAACAGAATCAAAGGCTTTAGTGAGGTCTATGAAGGCCATGTATAGAGGTTGATTCTGTTCTCGGCACTTTTCTTGCAGCTGACGAGCAACAAAGATCATATCCATGGTGCCTCTGTTTGGACAGAATCCACTCTGTGACTCAGGAAGAGTGCTTTCTGACAGGGGGGTGAGTCTGTTGGCCAACACCCTGGCTAATGCCTTCCCTATGGTGGAAAGGAGGGAAATACCTCGATAGTTCCCACATTTTTCCTTGTCACCCTTCTTGAAGAGGGAGATGACTAAGGCATCCCTCAACTGTGCGGGTATTTCCTCTTTTTCCCATATTTTGACAAGCAGGGTGTGGATGTGTTCAAGAAGGACAGGCCCGCCTTCTTTCAGAACCTCAGCTGGAATACCATCAGGCCCAGGAGCCTTGTTGTTTTTCATCTTCCTGATGGTGTCCTGTACCTCTCCCAAACTGGGTAGTTCTCCCATACTTTCAATAATGGGCAGTTGAGGGAGTTGGTCCAGGGCCTCAAAGTCAGGGGTAGTGTCCCTGTTCAGAAGCTCTTCATAGTGCTCCTTCCACCTATGTGTTATAGCCTCTTTATCCTTCATCAGGGAGAGCCCATCCTTAGAGCAAGGGGGGGTCAGGCAACAATAGCTAGGTCCATATACGGCTCTTGTGGCTTCAAAAAAGCCTCTGGTGTCTCCAGAGTCAGCAAGCTGTTAGATTTCCAGGGCTTTTTGTGTCCACCACTGGTTCTTGAGTGCCCTAACCCTTGATTGAACAGCTGCTTTTGCTTTAGCATGGGCTTCTCTTTTAACATTGCAGTTGATGTCATTCTGCCAGGTGATGAAAGTTTTCCACTTGATGTTGATAAGCCACTGGATTTCGGTATCATTCTCATCATACCAGTCTTGATGTTTCTGCATCTTCTGACCAAGGATGGTTTTGCAGGAGTTCATGATGGTGGAAGAGAGGGTATCCCAATGTTTTTCAATATCCATGGGGTACTGATCTGGCAAGTCTGCACTCATGGCTGCCTGCAGCTGTTGTTGATAGGCTGTTTCTCCCAGTCGCTCGATGTTGAACCTTCGTAGAGGCTGTCCTTTTTGGTGCCTCCTTTTCCACATCAGGCGGATAGACATGGTGGAGCGAATGAGGCGGTGATCAGTCCAGCATTCATCAGCACTGGTCATTGCTTTCATGCTGAGTACATCTCAACGGTCCTGGGAGCGGACAATGACATAGTCGATGAGATGCCAGCATTTTGAGCGGGGATGCATCCAAGATGTTTTGAACTTATTCTTTTGACGAAAAAGGGTGTTGGTGATGACCAGGTCATATTCGGAGCACTTGGTTAACAGCATTAAGCCATTGGAGTTAGTGTTTCCAATCCCTTCTCTCCCCAGCGTGCCTCTCCCTAGATCGTGGTTTTGCCCGACTCTGGCATTAAAGTCTCCAAGAAGGATTAGTTTGTCTTCCTTGGGGACTTTGGATAGAATTGTGTCCAGGTCAGCATAGAAGGCTTCCTTTACATCCTGCTGCGCATTGAGTGTTGGGGCGTAAGCGCTAATAACAGTGGCCATCTGACTGCTAGAAAGCATCAGGTGTAAAGTCATTAAGCATTCGCTGATGCCTACAGGAAGTTCATGGAGCTGGTTGACGAGGTTGTTCTTAATGGCAAAACCCACACCATGGATTCGCAGCTCATCAACAGGCTTCCCTTTCCAGAAGAAAGTATAGCCCCCTTTTTCTTCCTTCAGCTGCCCTTCATCAGCCAGGTGGGTTTCAGAGAGAGCTGCGATGTCAATTCGGAATCTTTTTAGTTCCCTGGAGATGATGGCTGTTCGTCTCTCGGGCCGATCACTGGCTTGGTTGTCTGTGAGGGTTCGCACATTCCAGGTTCCAAAATGAAATTTGTGTTTCTGACTGCATGGTGGTGGCCCCTCTGGATGCGGTAGTCCAGACAGCTACCGAAAAGCTCTTTCTGCCTCATCCAAGAGCTTAGCGATCTTCTTGCACCCACCACCTGTGTGCTGGGTTGTGGCTAGGGGCTGCCAGACTACACAATCCTGGCCCTGTCACCACTTCCCGATCGCCACAGGGCTTTGTATCCAGGATGTGAAATGGAATGGGTTTCCTTTTGGGAGGACGCCTGCGTGTGGCATCTTTTAACGTGGGGAGACTGATGCGCCTGCAGCCACCACACGGTCCTTGGCAGAGAGAGGCCTGGATCCAGTGGCATGGAGTCCAAGACAACTGGAGGTCACCCTCTGTTGCAGCCTTCATCTGCCTTCTCAGCCGTTGTGGTACGTCTCCCTGTTGCCATCTTCCGCCTGGTCCGCCGTTGAGGTCTTTGCAGGATGATGAGGTCATATCTCACACACACACACACACACACACACACACACACACACACTGTAATTGGTGTTGTGTTAGAGAAATAAAACACTCAGGGATGTGCAGTTATAGGAAAATAAACAGCTTCAGGTAGTCATTTTCTTGCAGTAGATCTCTGTGTGTGTGTGTGTGTGTGTGTGTGTGTGTGTGTGTGTGTGTGTGTGTGTGAGATATGACCTCATCATCCTGCACACACGCTGCGACAGGAAATATAAATGTTAAAAATGCGTTATTCATTCATTTATAATTCCGATTGTGAGAGTGAGTGTTACAGTGTGTGATTGTGAGAGTGTGTGAGTGTTACAGTGTGTGATTGTGAGTGTGAGTGTGTGAGTGTTACAGTGTGTGATTGTGAGTGTGAGAGTGTGTGAGTGTTACAGTGTGTGATTGTGAGTGTGAGAGTGTGTGAGTGTTACAGTGTGTGAGTGTGAGAGTGTATGAGTGTTACAGTGTGTGATTGTGAGTGTGAGAGTGTGTGAGTGTTACAGTGTGTGAGTGTGAGAGTGTGAGAGTGTTACACTGTGTGATTGTGAGTGTGAGAGTGTGTGAGTGTTACAGTGTGTGAGTGTGAGAGTGTGAGAGTGTTACAGTGTGTGATTGTGAGTGTGAGAGTGTGTGAGTGTTACAGTGTGTGAGTGTGAGAGTGTGAGAGTGTTACACTGTGTGATTGTGAGAGTGGGAGAGTGTGTGAGTTTTACAGTGTGTGATTGTGAGTGTGAGAGTGTGTGAGTGTTACAGTGTGTGTGTGAGAGTGTTACACTGTGTGATTGTGAGAGTGGGAGAGTGTGTGAGTTTTACAGTGTGTGATTGTGAGAGTGGGAGAGTGTGTGAGTGTTACAGTGTGTGATTGTGAGAGTGAGAGTGTGTGAGTGTTACAGTGTGTGATTGTGAGTGTTACAGTGTGTGAGTGTGAGAGTGTGTGAGTTTTACAGTGTGAGAGTGTGAGAGTGTATGAGTGTTACAGTGTGTGAGTGTGAGAGTGTTACACTGTGTGATAGTGAGAGTGGGAGAGTGTGTGAGTGTTACAGTGTGTGATTGTGAGAGTGGGAGAGTGTGTGAGTTTTACAGTGTGTGATTGTGAGAGTGGGAGAGTGTGTGAGTGTTACAGTGTGTGATTGTGAGTGTGAGAGTGTGTGAGTGTTACAATGTGTGATTGTGAGTGTGAGAGTGTGTGAGTGTTACAGTGTGTGAGTGTGAGAGTGTTACACTGTGTGATTGTGAGAGGGAGAGTGTGAGAGTGTGTGAGTGTTACACTGTGTGATTGTGAGTGGGAGAGTGTGTGACTGTTACAGTGTGTGATTGTGAGAGTGTGTGAGTTTTACAGTGTGTGAGAGTGTTACACTGTGTGATTGTGAGAGTGGGAGAGTGTGTGAGTGTGAGAGTGAGTGAGTGTTAGTGTGTGAGTGTGAGAGTGTTACACTGTGTGATTGTGAGTGTGAGAGTGTTACACTGTGTGATTGTGAGTGTGAGAGTGTGTGAGTGTTACAGTGTGTGAGTGTGAGAGTGTTACACTGTGTGATTGTGAGAGTGGGAGAGTGGGAGAGTGTTACAGTGTGTGATTGTGAGTGTGAGAGTGTGTGAGTGTTACAGTGTGTGAGTGTGAGAGTGTTACACTGTGTGATTGTGAGAGTGGGAGAGTGTGAGAGTGTTACAGTGTGTGATTGTGAGTGTGAGAGTGTGTAATTGTGAGTGTGAGTGTTACAGTGTGTGATTGTGAGTGTGAGAGTGTGACATTGTGAGTGTGAGAGTGTGTAATAGTGAGTGTGAGAGTGTGTGAGTGTGAGTGTTACAGTGTGTGATTGTGAGTGTGAGAGTGTGAGATTGTGAGTGTGAGAGTGTGTAATAGTGAGTGTGAGAGTGTGTGAGTGTTACAGTGTGTGATTGTGAGTGTGAGAGTGTGAGTGTGAGAGTGTGTGATTGTTACAGTGTGTGATTGTGAGTGTGAGAGTGTGTGATTGTTACAGTGTGTGAGTGTGAGAGTGTGTGATTGTTACAGTGAGTGTGAGAGTGTGTGATTGTTACAGTGTGTGAGTGTGAGTGTTACAGTGTGAGTGTGTGATGATTGATGAGCCTCAGCCCTGAGGCCAGTGACGTCACTGTGTGACACATAGCTTTCTGTTAGCTTTACTGGTGGCTCCTCTCTCTCTCTGTGTGTGTGTGTGTGTGTGTGTGTGTGTGTGTGTGTGTGTGTGTGTGTGTGTGTGTGTGTGTGTGTGAGAGAGAGAGAGTTAGAGCATAGTGTCACATACACTACACCATAACTATTCTATCTCTGTGTGTGTGTGTGTGTGTGTGTGTGTGTGTGTGTGTGTGTGTGTGTGTGTGTGTGTGTGAGAGAGAGAGAGAGAGAGAGAGAGAGAGTGTGAGTTAGAGCATAGTGTCACATACACTACACCATAACTATTCTATCTCTCTGTCTGTTCCTATATCTTTATCTGTCTGTCCTCCCACTTGTCTTTCTGTGTGTGTGTGTGTGTGTGTGTGTGTGGTAATAAGTCATATTTAATGTGAATATAATCAGGTTTTTTGCTGGTAACTGAATAAAATTTTAGTGGCACAGTACACACACAGTGTATGGGACACTATGCTTTAACTCACACGCACAGAGAGAGAGAGAGAGAGAGAGAGAGAGAGAGAGAGAGAGAGAGAGAGTTCTATATAAACTTTATAATTTTATAAACTGCTGAACAGATTAAAGTGTCTCATTTCCCTAATGTTCAAATTTAAATTTTGTCATCTGATGTCATAATGACACTTACAGCAACTGACCAATCAGCAGCCTCGATTCAACTCCTCTACACACAGACTTTATCTGTCCATAATTTTGTTTCTTAATTTTTATTTCCTCCCGTTTTCTTCACTTATCATCTCTTTCTTTCTGTTTACATTCCCTTTCTCTTTGTCTTTCTCTCTTTTACTTTCTGTGTTGCTCCCTTTCCCTTTTTTCCTCCTCACTTTCTCTTTCTGTCTTTCTCTGTAATTTTGTACTGATTCAATTATTTTTCTTTTCTTCTGGTCATTTTTTTCACTTCCTCCCTCCCTGATTCCTTTCTTTCTTGTCCTGATTTCATGCAGTTCTGCTGTCTGTCTCACTTTGTATAACTCTACATTTCACTGCTGGAAGACGGGAAAGATGCTGTTATTTATTTCTTCAGGAAAAAAGAAAGTGCACGAGTGGAAGAGAATGAGAGAAAGTAAGAAAAGCAAAGAGTCAAGAGAGAAAGAGAATAAAGGAGAAAGTGAGGGAGATAAAAACAGAAACAGACGATTTGTTTTACTGCGAGTAGCTTGAATTAGTGAGTGAGCTCATGAGGGAAGTGATGGAACAAACACACACTGTCTATCTCTCTCTCTCACACACACACCAACTCTCTCTAAACAGAAAAATGCTTCATGAAAAAATGCTAATTTCATGACGACTGAGTTAAAGACAAGCCTGATTCATCTTACTTAGCCAAATGGCTGTATTAGAGTGACAGGAGAGGAGATTTATGACTAAATTGCTATGACCTCTGACCCCTGATCTGCCCCTGAGCTGTCTGTCCCACCTGACTGCTAACCCTGGAACTTAGTTAGCAATTAGCATGCTAATCACCGAGCTGCTGGACGTGTGGTGAATGGAGGATGTAAGTAAAGTTGGATGTGAGTAAAAGTGGACATGAATAAAACTGGATGTGAAGAAAGCAGGACAGGAGTAGAGCTGGATGTGAATAATGCTGGACGTGAGTAAAAATGGACGTGAATAAAGTTGGACGTGAGTAAAGCTGGACAGGAGTAGAGCTGGATGTGAACAAAGCAGGGCATGAGTAAAGCTGGACGTGAATAAAGATGGACGTAAATAAAGCAGGACATGAGTAGAGCTGGATGTGAACAGAGCTGGACATGAATAAAGCTGGACATGAATAAAGCTGGACATGAATAAAGCTGGCCGTGAGTGTGAGTAGAGCTGGACGTGAATAAAGATGGACGTGAATAAAGCTGGACATGAATAAAGCTGGACGTGAGTAGAGCTGGATGTGAGTAAAGCTGGACATGAGTAGAGCTGGATGTGAGTAAAGCTGGACATGAGTAGAGCTGGATGTGAATAAAGCTGGATATGAGGAAAGCTGGATGTGAGTAAATCCGGATGTGAGTCGAGCCGGACATGAATAAAGCTGGATGTGAGTAGAGCTGGACGTGAATAAAGCTGGACGTGAATAAAGCTGGACGTGACCAGAGCTGGACATGAGTAGATCTTGACGTGAGTAGATCTGGATGTGAGTAGAGCTGGACGTGAATAAAACTGGATGTGAGTAGAGCTGGATGCGAGTAGAGCTGGATGTGAGTAGAACTGGACGTGATTAAAGATGGACGTGAGTAGAGCTGGATGTGAATAAAGCTGGACGTGAGTAGAGCTGGATGTGAATAAAGCTGGACGTGAGTAGAGCTGGATGTGAATAAAGCTGGACGTGAGTAGAGCTGGATGTGAGTAGAGCTTGTCATGAATAAAGCTGGACGTGAATAAAACAGGACGTGGCTAGAGCTGCATGTGAATAAAGATGGACATGACAAAAGCTGGACGTTAACTCAGCGGGATTTGAATAAAGCTGGATGTGAATAAATCTGGACGTGAGTAAAGCTGGACGTTAACTCAGCGGGATTTGAATAAAGCTGGACGGGAATAAAGCTGGACGTGGATAGAGCTGCATGTGAATAAAGATGGACATGACAAAAGCTGGATGTGAATAAATCTGGACATGAGTAAAGCTGGACGTTAACTCAGCGGGATTTGAATAAAGCTGGACGGGAATAAAGCTGGACGTGAGTAGAGCTGGACATGAATAAAGCTGGATGCAAATAACGCTGGACATGAGTAAAGCTGGAGGTGAATAAAGCTGGACGTGAGTAGAGCTGGATGTGAGTAGAGCTTGTCATGAATAAAGCTGGACGTGAATAAAACTGGACGTGGCTAGAGCTGCATGTGAATAAAGATGGACATGACAAAAGCTGGATGTGAATAAAGCTGGACATGAGTAAAGCTGGACGATAACTCAGCGGGATTTGAATAAAGCTGGATGTGAATAAATCTGGACGTGAGTAAAGCTGGACGTTAACTCAGCGGGATTTGAATAAAGCTGGACGGGAATAAAGCTGGACGTGAGGAGATCTGGACATGAATAAAGCTGGATGCAAATAACGCTGGACATGAGTAAAGCTGGAGGTGAATAAAGCTGGACCTGAGTAGAGCTGGGGGTGAATAAAGCTGGATGTGAATAAATCCGGACGTGAGTAGAGCTGGATGTGAGTAGAGTTGGGCGTTAATGAAGCTGGATGTGAATAAAGCTGGACGTGAGTAGAGCTGGATGTGAGTAGAGCTGAATGTGAATAAAGCTGGATGTGAATCAAGATGAACGTGAGTAAAGCTGGATGTGAAGAAAGCTGGATGTGAATAAAGCTCGGCGTGAGTACAGCTGGACATGAATAAAGCTGGACGTGAATAAATCTGGGTGTGAGTAGAGCTGGATGTGAATCAAGCTGGTCATGACTAGAGCTGGGTGTGAGTAGAGCTGGACATGAATAAATCTGGATGTGTATAAAGCTGGATGTGAGTCGAGCTGTACATGAGTAAAACTGGATGTGAGTAGAGCTGGACGTGAATAAACCTGGATATGAATAAAGCTGGACGTGAGTAGAGCTGGACGTGAATAAACCTGGATATGAATAAAGCTGGATGTGAGTAGAGCTGGACGTGAATAAAGCTGGATATGAATAAAGCTGGATGTGAGTAGAGCTGGACGTGAATAAAGCTGGACGTGAATAAACCTGGATATGAATAAAGCTGGATGTGAGTAGAACTGGATGTGAATAAAGCTGGACGTGAGTAGAGCTGGATGTGCACAAAGCTAGATGTGAGTCAAGCTGGACGTGACTAGAGCTGGACGTGAATAGAGCTGGACGTGAATAAAGCTGGACATGAGTAAAGCTGGACATGAGTAGAGCTGGATGTGAATAATGCTGGACATGAGTAAAGCTGGACGTGAGTAGAGCTCGATGTGAATAATGCTGGACGTGAGTAAAGCTGGATGTGAATAGAGCTGGATGTGAATAAAGCTGGACGTGAGTAGAGCTGGACATGAGTAAACCTGGATGTGAATAAAGCTGAACATGAGTAAAAATGGACGTGAATAAAGTTGGACATGAGTAAAGCTGGACATGAATAAAGCTGGACAGGAGTAGAGCTGGATGTGAACAAAGCAGGGCATGAGTAAAGCTGGACGTCCAGCTCTACTCACGTCCAACTTTTTTCACGTCCAGCTCTACTCAGGTCCAGGTTTATTCACATCCAGCTTTACTCATGTCCAGCATTCTCACGTCCATCTTTATTCACATCCAGCTCTACTCACGTCCAGCTTTGTTCACATCCAGCTCTACTCCTGTCCAGCTTTATTCATGTCCAGCTTTACTCATGTCCAACTTTATTCACGTCCATTTTTACTCATGTTCAGCTTTATTCACATCCAGGTTTATAAACCTGGACCTGAGTAGAGCTGGACGTGAAAAAAGTTGGATGTGAGTAGAGCTGGACGTGAATCAAGCTGGATGTGAGTAGAGCTAGATGTGAATAAAGCTGGACGTGAATAAAGCTGGATGTGAATAAAGCTGGACGTGAATAAAGCAGGACATGAGTAGAGCTGGATGTGAATAAAGCAGGATGTGAACAGAGCTGGACATGAATAAAGCTGGCTGTGAGTGTGAGTAGAGCTGGACATGAATAAAGATGGACGTGAATAAAGATGGACGTGAATAAAGTTAGACATGAAAAAAGCTGGATGTGAGTAAAGCTGGACGTGAGTAGAGCTGGATGTGAATAAAGCTGGATGTGAGTCCAGCCGGACATGAATAAAGCTGGATGTGAGTTGAGCTGGACGTGAATAAAGCTGGACGTGACTAGAGCTGGATGTGAGTTGAGCTGGACGTGAGTAGAGCTGGACGTGAATAAAGCTGGACGTGATTAAAGATGGACATGACTAGAGCTGGACGTGAGTAGAGCTGGATGTGAATAAAGCAGGACGTGAACAGAGCTGGACATGAATAAAGCTGTCCGTGAGTGTGAGTGGAGCTGGACATGAATAAAGATGGACGTGAATAAAGCTGGACGTGAATAAAGATGGACGTGAGTAAAGTTAGACATGAAAAAAGCTGGATGTCAGTAAAGCTGGACGTGAGTAGAGCTGGATGTGAATAAAGCTGGACGTGAGTCAAGATGAACGTGAGTAAAGCTGGATGTGAAGAAAGCTGGATGTGAATAAAGCTCGGCGTGAGTACAGCTGGACATGAATCAAGCTGGTCATGACTAGAGCTGGGTGTGAGTAGAGCTGGACATGAATAAATCTGGATGTGTATACAGCTGGATGTGAGTCGAGCTGGATGTGAGTAAAACTGGATGTGAGTAGAGCTGGACATGAATAAAGCTGGATATGAGGAAAGCTGGACATGAGTAAATCCGGATGTGAATTGAGCTGGACGTGAATAAACCTGGATATGAATAAAGCTGGACGTGAGTAGAGCTGGACGTGAATTAAGCTGGATGTGAGTAGAACTGGATGTGAATAAAGCTGGACGTGAGTAGAGCTGGATGTGAATAAAGCTGGACATGACTAGAGCTGGATGTGAGCAGATCTGGATGTGAGTAGAGCTGGACGTGAATAAAGCTGGATGTGAGTAGAGCTGGACGTGAATAAAGCTGGATGTGAGTAGAGCTGGATTTGAGTAAAGCTGGATGTGAGTAGAGCTGGACGTGAATAAAGCTGGATATGAGAAGAGCTGGACGTGACTAGATCTGGATGTGAGTAGAGCTGGATTTGAGTAAAGCTGGATGTGAGTAGAGCTGGACGTGAATAAAGCTGGATATGAGGAAAGATGGACATGAGTAAATCCGGATGTGAGTCGAGCTGGACATGAATAAAGCTGGATGTGAGTAGAGCTGGATGTGAGGAGAGCTGGACGTGAATAAACCTGGATATGAATAAAGCTGGACGTGAGTAGAGCTGGACGTGAATTAAGCTGGATGTGAGTAGAACTGGATGTGAGTCAAGCTGGACGTGAATAAAGCTGGACGTGAATAAAGCTGGACATGACTAGACCTGGATGTGAGCAGATCTGGATGTGAGCAGATCTGGATGTGAGCAGATCTGGATGTGAGTAGAGCTGGACGTGAATAAAGCTGGATATGAGTAGAGCTGGACGTGACTAGATCTGGATGTGAGTAGAGCTGGATTTGAGTAGAGCTGGACGTGAATAAAGCTGGATATGAGGAAAGATGGACGAGTAAATCCGGATGTGAGTCGAGCTGGACATGAATAAAGCTGGATGTGAGTAGAGCTGGACGTGAAAAAAGTTGGATGTGAGTAGAGCTGGACGTGAATCAAGCTGGATGTGAGTAGAGCTAGATGTGAATAAAGCTGGACGTGAATAAAGCTGGATGTGAATAAAGCTGGACGTGAATAAAGCAGGACATGAGTAGAGCTGGATGTGAATAAAGCAGGATGTGAACAGAGCTGGACATGAATAAAGCTGGCTGTGAGTGTGAGTAGAGCTGGACATGAATAAAGATGGACGTGAATAAAGATGGACGTGAATAAAGTTAGACATGAAAAAAGCTGGATGTGAGTAAAGCTGGACGTGAGTAGAGCTGGATGTGAATAAAGCTGGATGTGAGTCCAGCCGGACATGAATAAAGCTGGATGTGAGTTGAGCTGGACGTGAATAAAGCTGGACGTGACTAGAGCTGGATGTGAGTTGAGCTGGACGTGAGTAGAGCTGGACGTGAATAAAGCTGGACGTGATTAAAGATGGACATGACTAGAGCTGGACGTGAGTAGAGCTGGATGTGAATAAAGCAGGACGTGAACAGAGCTGGACATGAATAAAGCTGTCCGTGAGTGTGAGTGGAGCTGGACATGAATAAAGATGGACGTGAATAAAGCTGGACGTGAATAAAGATGGACGTGAGTAAAGTTAGACATGAAAAAAGCTGGATGTCAGTAAAGCTGGACGTGAGTAGAGCTGGATGTGAATAAAGCTGGACGTGAGTCAAGATGAACGTGAGTAAAGCTGGATGTGAAGAAAGCTGGATGTGAATAAAGCTCGGCGTGAGTACAGCTGGACATGAATCAAGCTGGTCATGACTAGAGCTGGGTGTGAGTAGAGCTGGACATGAATAAATCTGGATGTGTATACAGCTGGATGTGAGTCGAGCTGGATGTGAGTAAAACTGGATGTGAGTAGAGCTGGACATGAATAAAGCTGGATATGAGGAAAGCTGGACATGAGTAAATCCGGATGTGAATTGAGCTGGACGTGAATAAACCTGGATATGAATAAAGCTGGACGTGAGTAGAGCTGGACGTGAATTAAGCTGGATGTGAGTAGAACTGGATGTGAATAAAGCTGGACGTGAGTAGAGCTGGATGTGAATAAAGCTGGACATGACTAGAGCTGGATGTGAGCAGATCTGGATGTGAGTAGAGCTGGACGTGAATAAAGCTGGATGTGAGTAGAGCTGGACGTGAATAAAGCTGGATGTGAGTAGAGCTGGATTTGAGTAAAGCTGGATGTGAGTAGAGCTGGACGTGAATAAAGCTGGATATGAGAAGAGCTGGACGTGACTAGATCTGGATGTGAGTAGAGCTGGATTTGAGTAAAGCTGGATGTGAGTAGAGCTGGACGTGAATAAAGCTGGATATGAGGAAAGATGGACATGAGTAAATCCGGATGTGAGTCGAGCTGGACATGAATAAAGCTGGATGTGAGTAGAGCTGGATGTGAGTAGAGCTGGACGTGAATAAACCTGGATATGAATAAAGCTGGACGTGAGTAGAGCTGGACGTGAATTAAGCTGGATGTGAGTAGAACTGGATGTGAGTCAAGCTGGACGTGAATAAAGCTGGACGTGAATAAAGCTGGACATGACTAGACCTGGATGTGAGCAGATCTGGATGTGAGCAGATCTGGATGTGAGCAGATCTGGATGTGAGTAGAGCTGGACGTGAATAAAGCTGGATATGAGTAGAGCTGGACGTGACTAGATCTGGATGTGAGTAGAGCTGGATTTGAGTAGAGCTGGACGTGAATAAAGCTGGATATGAGGAAAGATGGACGAGTAAATCCGGATGTGAGTCGAGCTGGACATGAATAAAGCTGGATGTGAGTAGAGCTGGACGTGAAAAAAGTTGGATGTGAGTAGAGCTGGACGTGAATCAAGCTGGATGTGAGTAGAGCTAGATGTGAATAAAGCTGGACGTGAATAAAGCTGGATGTGAATAAAGCTGGACGTGAATAAAGCAGGACATGAGTAGAGCTGGATGTGAATAAAGCAGGATGTGAACAGAGCTGGACATGAATAAAGCTGGCTGTGAGTGTGAGTAGAGCTGGACATGAATAAAGATGGACGTGAATAAAGATGGACGTGAATAAAGTTAGACATGAAAAAAGCTGGATGTGAGTAAAGCTGGACGTGAGTAGAGCTGGATGTGAATAAAGCTGGATGTGAGTCCAGCCGGACATGAATAAAGCTGGATGTGAGTTGAGCTGGACGTGAATAAAGCTGGACGTGACTAGAGCTGGATGTGAGTTGAGCTGGACGTGAGTAGAGCTGGACGTGAATAAAGCTGGACGTGATTAAAGATGGACATGACTAGAGCTGGACGTGAGTAGAGCTGGATGTGAATAAAGCAGGACGTGAACAGAGCTGGACATGAATAAAGCTGTCCGTGAGTGTGAGTGGAGCTGGACATGAATAAAGATGGACGTGAATAAAGCTGGACGTGAATAAAGATGGACGTGAGTAAAGTTAGACATGAAAAAAGCTGGATGTCAGTAAAGCTGGACGTGAGTAGAGCTGGATGTGAATAAAGCTGGACGTGAGTCAAGATGAACGTGAGTAAAGCTGGATGTGAAGAAAGCTGGATGTGAATAAAGCTCGGCGTGAGTACAGCTGGACATGAATCAAGCTGGTCATGACTAGAGCTGGGTGTGAGTAGAGCTGGACATGAATAAATCTGGATGTGTATACAGCTGGATGTGAGTCGAGCTGGATGTGAGTAAAACTGGATGTGAGTAGAGCTGGACATGAATAAAGCTGGATATGAGGAAAGCTGGACATGAGTAAATCCGGATGTGAATTGAGCTGGACGTGAATAAACCTGGATATGAATAAAGCTGGACGTGAGTAGAGCTGGACGTGAATTAAGCTGGATGTGAGTAGAACTGGATGTGAATAAAGCTGGACGTGAGTAGAGCTGGATGTGAATAAAGCTGGACATGACTAGAGCTGGATGTGAGCAGATCTGGATGTGAGTAGAGCTGGACGTGAATAAAGCTGGATATGAGAAGAGCTGGACGTGACTAGATCTGGATGTGAGTAGAGCTGGATTTGAGTAAAGCTGGATGTGAGTAGAGCTGGACGTGAATAAAGCTGGATATGAGGAAAGATGGACATGAGTAAATCCGGATGTGAGTCGAGCTGGACATGAATAAAGCTGGATGTGAGTAGAGCTGGATGTGAGTAGAGCTGGACGTGAATAAACCTGGATATGAATAAAGCTGGACGTGAGTAGAGCTGGACGTGAATTAAGCTGGATGTGAGTAGAACTGGATGTGAGTCAAGCTGGACGTGAATAAAGCTGGACGTGAATAAAGCTGGACATGACTAGACCTGGATGTGAGCAGATCTGGATGTGAGCAGATCTGGATGTGAGCAGATCTGGATGTGAGTAGAGCTGGACGTGAATAAAGCTGGATATGAGTAGAGCTGGACGTGACTAGATCTGGATGTGAGTAGAGCTGGATGTGAGTAGAGCTGGACGTGAATAAAGCTGGATATGAGTAGAGCTGGACGTGACTAGATCTGGATGTGAGTAAAGCTGGATGTGAGTAGAGCTGGACGTGAATAAAGCTGGATATGAGGAAAGATGGACGAGTAAATCCGGATGTGAGTCGAGCTGGACATGAATAAAGCTGGATGTGAGTAGAGCTAGACGTGAATAAAGCTGGATATGAGTAGAGCTGGACGTGAATAAAGCTGGATATGAGTAGAGCTGGACGTGACTAGAGCTGGATGTGACTAGATCTGGATGTGAGTAGAGCTGGACATGAATAAAGCTGGATGTGAATAAAGCTGGACGTGACCAGAGCTGGACGTGAATAAAGCTGGATGTGAATAGAGCTGGATGTGAGTAGAGCTGGACGTGCTCCTACTGAGTCGAAGATCATCCAAACCTCTAGTTTACACGTAACACTAACTCACCTTTAAAAAACACCCTCGAGCTCTTTATTCATTTATTTTACTTGGCTTTATGCTGAGCAGTGTCTAAGTGAACAAGGGGGAAAGAAACAACAAACAAACAAACAAACAAACAAGAGGGAAGTGACATGTAAACTACAGAAATGGAATGAGAAAGGAAAGAAAAAAGAACACAAGACAGAACTGGGCTTTTTCTTTCTTTTAGAAGGAAAGAAAGAAATATTGTGTCATGCTGGTGCAGTGTGTTTGATGTTCCTCAATGTTGTGGCAGTGCAGTAATGGTGTTATGATGTAATAGCGGTGCAGCGTTTCTTGATGTTCTGTAAATGTTGTGTCACGGCAGTGTAAGTGCAGACAGAACCATACTGAACTATTTCTACGGTAAGATGTCTGAGAGAGCGGAATAAACCAGAGAGAGAGAGAGAGAGAGAGAGAGAGAAATAACCCAGCAACAACAATAGCAGTGTCTTTTCACTCCAGATGTTACTCCCCTGCTTTTATTAAGAGACACAAAGCTGCAATCTGCTTTCTCAGTCTGAGAGCCCACTCTGTGTGTGTGTGTGTGTGTGTGTGTGTGTGTGTGTGTGTGTGTGTGTGCGCGTCTACTGCCGGTCAAAGCGGTGTGATTAGGGCACACTTCACCTGTCACACACACACACACCCCACTGATAAAGGACAAGAGGCCATCTGCCCCTGTGTGTGTGTGTGTGTGTGTGTGTGTGTGTGTGTGTGTGTGTGTGTGTGTGTGAGAAAGAGTGAGAGACGGTGAATATATTTCCTTTGAAGAGGTCAACATCATTAAATATTTAAACATTTATAAAATATTTATCTTTCTCTCATAGACATGGACAACACACACACACACACACACGCTTCCTGTTCTGTTCATGGCAAAATATCAGTTTCTAGTCCCTACTCAAATCAGAGCGATGCTGAAAGTGACCGATTTATGACAAATTCTTATTCCAGGTGAGAATTCCTGTAATCCCGGTCCCACCTTAACAATTCCTGAATTATTCAGAGCTCTGTAAAGCCCCGCCCACTTTTACAGCACCCCTGCACTGCTAGGTTCTCGTTTAGTATTTTGAGCAGCAGGGATGAAGGGATGAATAAAGCAGCCTGAAAACAAAGTGGCTCCAATTTAGCTTCCTGAACTCTTGGAGGAAAAACTCCAGCTGTCATGTTCTAATCCCAGAGCCACTCCCAACCCACTGTGCATGAGGAGTGAGGGGAAAGTGTATCACACACGTGCACAAACTGAACACTGTCACCCACGCCGCTGTGAAAATAAGGGTGAAATAAGAAAGAAAGAAAACAAAAACACAGAAAAAGAAAGAAAGAATGAAACTTGGACTTGGTCAGGGCTTCATCCACTTTCAGGCGGGTCTGCCTGCTCTCTGCAGGTCAGCTCATGTTTGACAGTGGAGGGGCGCCATCTCCATCTTTCCCTGTTCTCCACGTAACACTGATCCAGCTCCACGTTGTACCCCTCTCCCTAAAACACTTCCACATCTATTAATAGATTTTCGAGCATTGAGAACCAACATAAACCTCCAAGAGCAACTTACGCTGAGTCTTGATACCAAGTTGGAAGGTGTGAATATTGATGATATTGACCAGCTTAATGATCATATAGTAACATCCAGGCTTGTAGTACTCGAGTCTGGCTCGTGCCCTAATTTTAAGGACTCGTGACTTGATTTGGACTTGAACACTGATGACGTGGACTTGTGCATTAACTGCATTCGGACTCATAAATTGGTAACTTGCATTTTTTCTATATTTTTTGTAACATGCCATAATAATTTGGCATAAGATATTTATATCTACATTAATTTTTATACTAATTTCATGCAAGAGAATGCACATTCACCTGTTCATACGTCATGTTCAGGAACAAACTAACGTTAACGGCGCTAAATGCCTGGAGAGACGCCGCTAGGATTGTCCGCTTTGCTTCTACAGACTTCTCGTGCAGTGGGAAAAAATGCACTGCTACAGTATCTGTTCCATATGTAGAAGAACTATCGAGGAGACGACGGGGACAACCTCGAACTTCAATCGTCATTTGGTAAGACTCCACCCAGAGAAGGAAGTGGCACACTATGTTCATTGCTCTGTTGATAGTGGGCGGGGCTTGCTGAGCGATGAACTAGCTAGTGTTAACCCTCTCTCATGTTATTTGCACTGTTGATAGTGGGCGGAACTTGCTGAGCGATGAACAAGCTTTTTATCTGTAGCCTATTAACTAAAACGGGGCAGTGGAGCAGGAACGTTAGTCCGACACAGTAGCAGAGACCGTCACATGGTGCGGATGGAGTTTTGCTCTCAGGCTCGACTCGGATCAATAGTGGACTCGACTCAAAATTTTCTTTCATGACTTGGACTTGCATACATGTCAACCCCTTTGGGCATCCACCTGTAGTATCAGAGGAAGAAATCCATAAAATCAACATAAAATCCTTATAGCCTTCGAATCGCACCAAACTTAATAAATGAATAAGTAAATATAACTTGCCTGAGAACTTCGTCCAGCATGTCGAAAATCGCCTCGTCCGTGACGATATTGCACACGGGCATGTCTATGATTCTTGACTTCGCCCCTCTGTTTATGTCAAAGATCCGCACCAAAACGGCCAGTCGCTTGTCTGTCTTTTTGTCATTGGATTCGTCGATCATCAAGGAAAATGGCGACGTCCGGCAGTGCTGGATGATCGGTAGTGTAGCTTCGGGGACCAAGCTCTTTTTGATTATTTGCGTTGTTTTGGTGCGCCTCCAGCTGATAGATTTCGCAATCGTACTGTCCATGCAAATTCGCGGCAACAGTTCTGTCAGGTGGTCTGCAACGGCTAGCGGCAAATTGTGCTGAGCTATAAAATTACAGATCGTAACTTCTGCTCTTATTACACTTGTTGGTTGATCATCGGTCTTATGCTTTGCAAACATCGTCATTTGCGGCTGATTCTGTTTCTGGTGCAAATTTCGCTGATGTAGTTTGGACCTCATGTGTTCCCTCACGTCGTAAACTCCAGACGCCGCAACTTTTATATCTCGCACACAAACTGTGCAGTGCGTGTACTCCTCATTTTTCACCTGAACAATGACACCATTAAATGTCTCCTTCCATTCAGGAAGATACCGCCCGCCGTATCTCATTTTCTTTCTCGGTGTTCCCATTCTTTCACTCAGCAGACGCTATTCAAAATCTCTCAGGTGTAAACAATGTCGCTCTGCACAATGAGAAAATCGTTCGAACAATGACCGTTTGGCGCGTTTAAATGCAGATCGTACGCATGACCGGAACGAGCGAAGTCTCGCAGTCGCGATACTGCACGAGGCTTGAGGAATAAACATCCGGTTTCACATAGTCTGGGTTATCTGCCCCTGCATACACGCTGTTCTTTGTCTATAAATCGAGCTTTTGTATGTTTTTGCGACGATCAGCTGACGATGTTCAAGTAAGATACACAAAATAAATTTAGGTCAGAAAATACTGAAAATCTGTAAGACTTTGTTTATACGCCCGTACGCCCTTGAAATGAGCTAAAATCCGTATAATTTCCGGACAATCCGTATAGGTTGACATGTATGGACTTGACTCAGACTTGAACACTGGGGACTCGAGACTGGACTCGGACTCGAGGTTTAATGACTTGACTACAACACTGGTAACAGCAGTGAAAGAAACTGCCCAAAAGTTGCTCCTATTTAGAAAAGTGAACCGTGGGAAGACGGTGTACTGAAGGAACAAATGAAAAAGTTATATGAATGGAATAACCACCAACAAATGAGAAAACTTCAAAAGGAAATCAAGAAGAGGAGAACATTCCTAAAAAATGAGTACTACCTTGGCCTAATGGGGGAAGGCCATGGCCTAATGGTTAGAGAAGCAGCTTTGGGATCAAAAGGTCACCGGTTCAATTTCCTGGACCAGCAAAAGTGGCTGAAGTGCCCTTTTGAAAGGCATATAACCCCCAGGCTGCTCTGGGTACGTTATACGTCACTCTGGATAAGAGTGTGTGCTAAATGTCTGTAATGTAATGAACTATAACTTGCTGTGAATGTTAATAGCTGTTGCCCTTGCAAGAGCTGTTGAAAAATAATTCGGTATAGCTAAAAAATATCATGTCTTCAAAACATGCAGTATCAAATGAGAAACTGAAAATCATTATGCTTCATGAAAAATTCCACTTCCACCTGAACTTGAGAATCCTGATAAGTTCCCTTCTTTAAATGGCAAACCTGTCCATGTTCATGAGGAAACACCTGTTGAGGAGGAAGTTAAAAATGTCCTACGCTCCTTCAAGAATAACATGAGCAGTGGAGCATATGTAAAAACTGAAGGCTTGAAATACAACGACAGTAAAAACCTAGTGCGTCTCATGTCTTCTCACGTTGATATGGACGTTAGTAAAAGTTCCATCTGTGATGTATGGCTTCACTGCAATAAAACCTGCCTTTTCAAAAAAGGTCTCATGAGTCTTGCAGCAAATTACAGAGGAATTTTTATTGGTGCAAATGTGAGCCGAATTCTTACCAAAATAATAGCGATTAGACTGAAAGATGCATATAAACAACATAGTGATGAGCAGTTTGGATTCCGCCAAAATCGTTCAACTTCTGATGGCATTTTCATCGTCAAGAACATGATTGAGAAACATGCTGAGACAATAATAGCTGGATACATCGACCTGACAGCAGCATATGATCACGTACCAAGAGACTTTCTATTTTGCATACTGAAATTACATACTGGAGCAAAACACCTCATAGCAATATTACAAAAATTGTACGAGGGAACAACTGCTTCAATACGTGGATCAAAATCAAAGTTTGATGTGCTGGTTGGATGCAGACAGAGAGGCCAAGAATCATCATGCCTCTTTAATTACTACTTTGTTTATGTACTAAAAGTCGCTGCTCATGAGATTGCTCAAGCCTACCCAGGTGGCTGGGGTGTTTCATTTGAATACTGCAGGGATGAGAATGAAAAATATTAAAAAAAAGTCTGAAAAAAGCCAGGGGTTTGGGGGCCACAGGCACCCAGCGGGGCCCAGGGGCAGAGCCCCGGCGGGGGCCCAGGGGACGGGAGCTAATGATTTTTGGCTATTTTTTTTACCCCAAAACCATTAATTTTATCAACAAAAAGTTGCAATTTATTCGGAAATAAATTCCCCTTCTTGGTGGACTACCAGGTGAAAATGATTATAAACAAGTCTCTTGTACCATATTAATCAATTCACATTTGATGATTTCAAAAAATCAAATCAGTGCACCTTTTAATATAAACGAGCTCTACAGTATTATATTTCCGCATTTTAGCTATTCATGTCTTTGAATAATCCTTTAAAATAAAGTGCAAACCAGATAAAAGTTCTATCATATAATTCTCTTAAGCTTTCTTCTGATGTTATCATGGTAGCAGGAGGTCTTGCATATTAAGCAGGCAACATTCAACATCACTTATCACTTCCCTTTCAACTGTTGTGTGTACGAACTAGGTTTTATCTGGACAGGATGTTGTGTAATGTAATACAGATACCATACAGGCAATTTGAAGATCGAGATGGTGATTTTGAATTAAAGAACAGGCATGTACAATGGGCATTACATATTGGAAATTTTTTTTAAATCAAAAACTATAAGTTCATCTCGGCCTAAAAAATTTGGGCAGACGCTCCCGCGTGGCACATACCAGCAATTCCCCCCATGAAATGAGCAATAAGTAGGAGAGTTATACACGGTATCATACCTAAAATTTTATCAGAAATATAGATATGATACTACGATTCTCCCCAACATGCTACATTAGATAAGCTAACCTCATTTATAAAAGATACACACTTGTATATGACTTGTATTTTATATATATATATATATATATATATATATATATATATATATATATATATATATATGTACACACAGTGGTGCTTGAAAGTTTGTGAACCCTTTAGAATTTTCTATATTTCTGCATAAATATGACCTAAAACATCATCAGATTTTCACACAAGTCCTAAAAGTAGATAAAGAGAACCCAGTTAAACAAATGAGACAAAAATATTATACTTGGTCATTTATTTATTGAGGAAAATCATCCAATATTACATATATGTGAGTGGCAAAAGTATGTGAACCTTTGCTTTCAGTATCTGGTGTGACCCCCTTGTGCAGCAATAACTGCAACTAAACGTTTGCGGTAACTGTTGATCAGTCCTGCACACCGGCTTGGAGGAATTTTAGCCCGTTCCTCCATACAGAACAGCTTCAACTCTGGGATGTTGGTGGGTTTCCTCACATGAACTGCTCGCTTCAGGTCCTTCCACAACATTTTGATTGGATTAAGGTCAGGACTTTGACTTGGCCATTCCAAAACATTCACTTTATTCTTCTTTAACCATTCTTTGGTAGAACGACTTGTGTGCTTAGGGTCGTTGTCTTGCTGCATGACCCACCTTCTCTTGAGATTCAGTTCATGGACAGATGTCCTGACATTTTCCTTTAGAATTCGCTGGTATAATTCAGAATTCATTGTTCCATCAATGATGACAAGCCGTCCTGGCCCAGATGCAGCAAAACAGGCCCAAACCATGATACTACCACCACCATGTTTCACAGATGGGATAAGGTTCTTATGCTGGAATGCAGTGTTTTCCTTTCTCCAAACATAACACTTCTCATTTAAACCAAAAAGTTCTATTTTGGTCTCATCCATCCACAAAACATTTTTCCAATAGCCTTCTGGCTTGTCCACGTGATCTTTAGCAAACTGCAGATGAGCAGCAATGTTCTTTTTGGAGAGCAGTGGCTTTCTCCTTGCAATCCTGCCATGCACACCATTGTTGTTCAGTGTTCTCCTGATGGTGGACTCATGAACATTAACATTAGCCAATGTGAGAGAGGCCTTCAGTTGCTTAGAAGTTACCCTGGGGTCCTTTGTGACCTCGCCAACTATTACACGCCTTGCTCTTGGAGTGATCTTTGTTGGTCGACCACTCCTAGGGAGGGTAACAATGGTCTTGAATTTCCTCCATTTGTACACAATCTGTCTGACTGTGGGTTGGTGGAGTCCAAACTCTTTAGAGATGGTTTTGTAACCTTTTCCAGCCTGATGAGCATCAACAACGCTTTTTCTGAGGACCTCAGAAATCTCCTTTGTTCGTGCCATGATACACTTCCACAAACGTGTGTTGTGAAGATCAGACTTTGATAGATCCCTGTTCTTTAAATAAAACAGGGTGCCCACTCACACCTGATTGTCATCCCATTGATTGAAAACACCTGACTCTAATTTCACCTTCGAATTAACTGCTAATCCTAGAGGTTCACATACTTTTGCCACTCACAGATATGTAATATTGGATCATTTTCCTCAATAAATAAATGACCAAGTATAATATTTTTGTCTCATTTGTTTAACTGGGTTCTCTTTATCTACTTTTAGGACTTCTGTGAAAATCTGATGATGTTTTCAGTGATATTTATGCAGAAATATCGAAAATTCTAAAGGGTTCACAAACTTTCAAGCACCACTGTATATATATTAGGGCTGTCAAACGATTAAAAAATTTAATCGCGATTAATCTCAGAATTTCATATAGTTAATCGCGATTAATCGCATTTTTTAAAATCCGTGTAAATGAATAAGGCTTTTCAAGTGAAATGTTACAATTAAAATGGTGAACACATTTTATGCTAAAAGTACTTGTTAAAAACTGCTGGGACAAGAGAAAATGGTAAGGGAGTTTATTCACTCACATACTAGGCAGTACTGAACATACAAAATACAAAATAGGATTTTGTGATGGATTAGGGAGCTGTAGTCTCAAATATAAAACATGTAGTCACATAGTACTGTGTCTCAGTTCAGACATGTGTGACAAAAGAAAATTAAAATAAAATAAAACTTCAATTGTGCCGGAGTTGTATTCAGTCACAGCCTATAGGACTTCACAGTGCTGTGCAAACAAAAATAAATTGCAGTTGGACTTCAATAAAGACATTTAGTGTCATATCACAGTGCTACAGCGTACTGACATCTCACTTTACAAAAGTATTTTAGAACTGCAAAGTGCATTCCAAAACCAACTCAATCACACTCTTCTTTTGAAATGAAACTTTTGAAATGAAACTTCCCGTTTAACAGACCTTTCTCCATAGACATATAAACATAGGCGCCGCATTGAGCTGGTGGCCCGTTGCTGGGATACGTCAGAGCGTCCGCCATATTGGATGTGGCAAATCTTCCCCGTAAACCAATACAAGTAAATGGACTGAACTTCATAAAGCCCCTTTCTACAATAATATTTAACTCGATGCCTTTTATTCACCCATTAAGACACACACGTATATATTTGGGAAACAAACAGGCATCAAAACAACATATATAACTTTTAATGTGATGGTTATAAATAGTGTGCGAAATACCCTGTACACTGCAAACTAGCGACAGATACGCGATAGATAGCTCAGGTAAGCTAATCAGTCAGCATACCGTAGCAAGCTACCAAAACCTGAGGCCAAAATAACCAACCTACAAGACTGAATATGATAAATGATGGAAATAGTGGAAAAACTGGAAATAGTGAATGAAAATAAAAATGTACTGTTTTATTTATTGAGTCACCACACAGACCTGCTCTCGCTGAATAAAGTGAGCTGAATGACCGCCAAACTGAGTTCGGCCAGGTTCTAACGCCATACCAAAACAAAATACATCACTGATTCCTTCACATTCAGAAAGGTTAAAAACATTCATCATACGTTCAAAAACGTTCATCATAATGTGGCACTGTATTATCTAATTCTCACTGCTTATAACTCTACACCCCCCCGATGGAGATGAGCTGGGAAACTGAAGACTGAAGGAACAGTATTGAAAAGTATTTTCCAGTCTCACCTGTGAAAGGTAATCCCATGTGATCTCGTTTGGACGGTAAACCTGTTGGTACAGTTAAACACAGCACATGAATGAGGCATCTTTATTCTCGGCTACTGTCCAGAGCCGGTTGAAGAATCTCCACTTTGCCACATCCAATATGGCGGCGAGGATGACGTATGATTCTACGCAGAAGGCGGCGTCTATGTTTATATGTCTATGCCTTTCTCCATCACTCACACGTACTCTTATTGAAGCAGCGTGCGACAAGCCTCAACAGGAACTACGGGTGGCTCGCAGGGCCAAATTAGAATTTGCGTTAACGCCACTATTTTTTTAAATCGCGATAAATTGAGATCGCGTTAATGCGTTATTATCGCGTTAACTTCAACAGCCCTAATATATATATATATATATATATATATATATATATATATATATATATATATATATATATATATACACACACACCATGGCATTGATTCGTGTGATATACATTATAAATATAATGAATCATTGAACAGGCAAAATAATTTTCGACCTACCTTTGTGTTTTTTGGTGTATATGTGAAGTTCGATAGTCCTTGCCCTGCTACTAGTGTAGTTTATCATGTCAGAACACAATGAGCAGAGTACTTTTCCTGGGACATCTAGTTTCCGTATGTGATCACCGAGCTTCGTTGTGACAGTCTGCTTGTCGATCTCGACATTCAGTGTTCTTTCTAACCAAGCCCATCGAAAACAGTTCTTTATTCCTGCACCTTTATCAATCTCCCTCGTTCAATCCCCTTTCTTATCTAGGACTTTTGCCTTGTCGATATGCTAAAATATCCCACCTGAATACGTGTCTTTCCGATGTTACCAATGCATATCGTCAAACAGTGTGTACGGTCGGTGAACGGCGATTGCACGCCATGCGTGGAGAGCATGTGTACTTGTGTTTATACACTGCACGCGATGGGATTTCCCGAAAATTCTACCGCAAATAAGTCGAACATTGTCGCAAAAGTGAATGTTAATTACGACATGTCGAAAGACTCGAGTGTGTTAACCCAGAGCCCACCAAGAATCAAGACATTATAAGGTGACCACAGATCGTTAACCATACACCCCTCCACACCCCCGAAAATTTCTCAACAGATTTACATCGATCTCAAAAACGATCATTTTGGTCTGAAAAAGTCGGAAATCTGCCAATCAGCGGAAAATTCTCATCCCTGATACTGTCAGCTTGCAGGAACTCACAGATGTATGTGCAGTGGAGAGCAGGGATACAAACAGGAAGTGTAGCCAAATTGGTGAGCAAACTCGTAGTCAAACCCAGGCAAGGGTCAGGCAATCAGCGAACAGAATATCAGAGAGAGGACAGAGGCAGATAACGGAGAAATGTAGCAAAAGTTCAACAACAGGAAAGCAGGTAGACTAGAAAGGCTTGGTATGACTGGAAAGACACAGAACAATACTTCGCACTGAAGGAGAGTGAGGGAGAAGCTTAAGTAGCATTGCTGATGACTGTTAATGAGAGACAGTTGAAGTTAATAAGACGGAGACAGGGGGCACTGTGAACCTTGGGCGTTATAGTCTTGGGAAGCCATGTTTGTAGTTTGCTTTGCGTTCTGACTCACAACGCCATTACTGACAAATACAATATCCTGCACTGGTGTACGAATAGAGAACAGAGAGGAAAAGGAAAACTGAGAGGAATAGAAATTATCAGATGGTACTCTATGCGGATGATGTAGCCCTCTTCTGCAAATCTGTTCTTGAGGCGGAGAACCTACTTGCAATAATCAACAATACATGGAATCAGTTTGGGTTAACGTTATCATTAAAAAAATAATAAAAATAGCCTCAATGAGGCCATAGCTCATACCGGCCACTGTTGTTGTGTGAGTTTGAAATCTGATCAATCCTGTAGGAGGAGTAGTGATTTTTATGAAATTCCATATGACCCCTCTGTAGCCGCATCCATGGCAGGTGGTGCCACCTGGTGAACAATTCTTGTTGGAATATGTCTTTAGAGTCTTCCGGATGAGTTTCAGTCAAAACATCCCAGCAGTTTATGAACAGTAGTGTTTGGTGTGACGAGTCACCCAAAATTTTCAAATGCCCATAAAATTGTAAATATGACAGGTAGCACCACCGTATTGACCACTTTTATGCACACCCACCACTGTATGTGAGTTTGATCAAAATCCAATCAATCCTGTAGGAGGAGTATAATTTTTGTAAATAGCAGACGGACTACGATGGACAGATGACGGACGACGCTTGATCGCATAAGCTCATATAGCCTGGCCTATGGCTGGATGAGCTAAAAACCAAGACATAGGTGTTTAACAATGATGAACTTACTAGAAAAGATTCTCTTGTTAGTGTTGGACATGAAGCAATAGAGAATGTTCAGCAATTTACATACCTCGGCCAAGTTATCAGTAACGATAAAGCAGTGTGTTTCACCAGTTATTATATCAAACAAGCAATGGCAAAGTTTACTGAATTCCACAATGTTCTAACTGATAAAACCATAAATATGAAGACTTGTTGGAAGCTATTAGAAAGTTGTGTGTGTTCAAGGTTAACGTATGGGACACAAGCATGGCACCCTACTGTGAAACTGTCATGCTCTGCCCTGGACATCCACTCCAGGGATTACGGATCTCTCACGCCAGTGCCGATCCAGGACAGGAATTCCCTCTCATCCATATTCACTTCCTGGTTTTCACTGCTGTGTATAAATAAGCCGTTTTCAGACTCAGACTTCGCCAGAACGTCTCGTTTGCTTCTTTAGCCATTTCTGTGCCTCTCTTACTGTTCATGGTTATTCTCTCTCATGACTTTTTCTTGTTCATGGTTTTTGCACTAGCATTCTTCATGGTGGGTTTTTGCACTAAGAGTTATTTAAGATTCATGGTTTCTTGCACTAAGGGTCTTTTCTTGTTCATGTTTTTTTGCACCAGCATTTGTGTCTTTGCCTGTCTCATGCTTTTGTCAAGTTGTTTGTCTTATTTTGTCTGGACTATTTTTGCCATTTGTTTCTTGTCCTGTTTGTTTACCTTTTTGCCACGCCCTTTTTTCCCTGAATTAAATCATATTATTTATTGGTTACTGTCTGTGTTCTGCTTGTGGATCCTAACTTCACCATACCTCCACCCACCCTAACAGTACGTTCTGGCCAACATGGATCCAGTGGAACTCGCCCATCCGAGAATGGCCATCCAGCAGCAGGAGACTCTCCTTGGGACCCACCAAAAAGACCTACAAGAAATTACCCAGAACCTTGCCACCCTGTCCAACGCACTCAACCTTCTCACCACGCAGATGCAGCACTGTCAAGCCGTGCCTACCCCTGCTCAGCCGTCTCCTACTTCAGCTCCTGCCACCGCCTTTCTCCACGAACCGAGACTTCCAGTGCCTCAGCCCTGGAGAACCAGGTACTTGCAGATCGTTTTTGTCTCAATGTTCATTGACCCTAGAGCTGCAACCTCTGGCCTTCCCCACGGAATGCTCCTGGGTAGCATATACAATAATGCTCCTTACTGGCAAGGCCAGAGAGTGTGGGGAACAGCAGTCTGGGATGCCAATGCACCCTTTTGTTCCAGTTTTAAGGATTTCTCAGAAGAGATGAGGCAAACTTTTGACTATTCTCTGTCCAGCCGGGAGGCAGCCAGAGAGCTCATGGAGCTGCAGCAGGGGTCCCGGTCTACCTCGGATTACGCCATTGAGTTCCAGACGTTGACAGCTTCATGCAGTTGGAACGAGAATGCTCAGATCGACGCGTTCCTGCACGGCTTGTCCGACACCATCAAGGACGATATGGTATCGCGGGAACTGCCATCAGACCTCTCCAGCCTCATGGACCTTGCCAACCGCATAGATGCTCGGCTCCAGCAACAGAGGAGAGAGAAGAACCGCCCCAGACTCACCTCCTCTCCACCTCCTACCACGTCCATCGAACCCATGCAGGTAGACCGGGTTTGGGTGTCAGCGGAGGAACAACATCACCGGCAGAGCACGGGGGCCTGCTTCTACTGTGGTCAGCTGGGACACATCTGCGGAGCCTGCCCACAAAAAGGACGAGCCCACCAGTGAATCAAGGGGCCCTGGTGGGCAAGGCTCGGAACCAGTCCCCCGCTAATCGTCCGTTGCTTCCTGTCATCATTATCTGTGACAACCAGCATCACCACCTCCAGGCCCTTGTCGACTCAGGGGCGGACAGGAACCTGATCTGCTCCGCCACTGCCAAGCATCTGGGAATCCTGCTACTTGCTCTTGATGTCCCTCTCACTGTCCTAACACTCAATGGGACTGGCTTGACCAGCATCACCCACCTTACCACCCCGCTCACCCTAAGGATTTCTGGTAACCACTCAGAAACCATCCAGCTTCACGTCATGAACAACCCCCACATACCCATCGTCCTAGGATTACCATAGTTAATGCAGCACAATCCCCACCTTAACTGGACTAATAACACCATCCTAGGCTGGAGTTCTTCCTGCCTGGCCTCCTGTCTTAACTCTGCCTCCTGCCAAACCACCACAGCCCTCAGCCAGCAAGTTTCCTGACCTCTCTCACATGCCTCCGGAATATCTGGACCTTAAGCTAGTTTTCAGTAAGACCCAAGCAGTGTCCCTCCCTCCTCACAGACCCTGTGACTGTAGTATTGACCTCCTGCCCGGGACAACACCACCCAAGGGACGCCTCTACTCTCTCCCACCAAAAGACAAGCCATGGAAAAGTACATCACCGAATCTCTGGGAGCTGGGATCATCCACCCTTCCTCCTCCCCAGCAGGGGCGGGGTTCTTCTTCGTCGAAAAGAAGGACAAGTCACTCCGCCCCTGCATTGACTATCAGGGTCTCAATGCCATCACGGTCAAAAACCGCTACCCACTACCGCTCATGACCACAGCCTTTGAACTACTCCAGGGAGCCAAGGTATTCACCAAGCTAGATCTACGCAATGCATACCATCTCATCAGGATCAGGGAGGGGGATGAGTGGAAGACAGCCTTTAACACCACCACTGGTCACTACGAGTACCTCGTGGTCCCTTTCGGTCTTCTAGGCACTCGTTAATGACGTCTTAAGGGACTTCCTAAACATCTTCGTTTTCATGTACCTGGATGACCACCTGATCTTCTCCTGCTCCCTGGAGGAACATCGGGGTCACGTCCGGCAGGTCCTCCAGCGCCTGCTAGAGAACAAGTTATTCATCAAGGCAGAAAAAAGCGAATTTCACCAGAGCTCTGTCTCATTTCTGGGATTCATCATTTCCCCAGCAAGGATTCAGATGGACCCCCTCAAGCTCGAGACAGTTGCCGATTGGCCCACCCCATCTTCGAGACGAGAGCTCCAGCGCTTCCTAGGATTCGCCAACTTCTACAGGCGCTTCATTCACAACTTCAGCACGGTGGCCGGACCTCTCTCAGCCCTGACCTCGACCAAGACCCAATTCAAGTGGGGGGAGGAAGCAGAGAAAGCCTTTTTCATGCTCAAGCACAGGTTTACTACAGCACCCATTCTCACCATACCCAATCCAACCAAGCAGTTTATTGTCGAGGTCGATGCTTCCAAGTCAGGGGTCAGAGCTATACTTTCCCAAAGGGCCAGTGATGATAAGGTCCACCCATGCTCCTTCTTCTCCCGCTGGCTATCCCCAGCCGAACGGAATTATGACATCGGTGACTGAGAACTATTGGCTGTTAAACTAGCCTTGGAGGAGTGGAGGCACTGGCTCGAGGGGTCAGAGTTTCCCTTCCTAGTCTGGACCAACCATAAGAATCTGGAGTGCCTCAAGTCCGCCAAATGCCTTAATTACCGTCAAGCCCATTGGTCTCTTCTTCTCCCGGTTCAACTTCACGCTTTCCTACTGCCCAGGCTCTAAGAACAGCAAACCTGATGCCCTGTCCAGGATGTTCTCCTCCCACCAAGAGGAGTCCAAGCCGTGCAAGACCATCCTTCCTCCATGCTACCTGGTGGGAGCCGCCATTCTAGAGGTTGAGACACTCGTGCAGAAGGCCCTGGAGCAGGACCCTGGTGAAGGTAACCCTAACAACATACCTCCTAACCATCTGTTTGTTCCCGGTCCTGTGCGAACCCAGGTGCTGCAGTGGGGTCATGACTCCAAGCTGGCCTGTCATCCGGGAGCCGCCCGAACCCTGGCACTCATCCAGCAGTGCTTTTGGTGGCCATCCATCAAGGAGGACGTCCAGGAGTTCATGACAGCCTGCGGCACATGCTCCTGGAACAAGACAGCCAATCGACCCCCTACCGGCTTGCAAAGACCCCTCCCGATTCCACATCAACCTTGGTCTCACATCGCCCTGGACTTCGTCACAGGACTCCCCAACTCAGGTGGCAACGCATGCATTCTCACTGTCATTGACTGTTTCTCCAAGACTGTTCATTTCATCCCTCTGCCCAAGCTCCCCTCAGCCAAAGAAACCACTGAACTACTCATCCAGCACATTGTCCATCTACATGGACTGCCCACTGACATCGTTTCTGACTGGGGTCCTCAGTTCACTGCGCAATTCTGGAGGGCTTTCTGCAAACTCATCGGGGCCACCTGTAGTCTCTCCTCAGGCTTTCACCCACAGACCAATGGCCAGGCAGAACGGGCGAACCAGGCTTTGGAGGTTGCACTCAGGTGCATGGCATCCAAGGATGCCAGTTCTTGGAGTAAGTACCGACCCTGGATCAAGTACGCTCATAACACTCTTCCTTCATCTGCCAGAAGTCTTTCACCCTTCCAGTGCTCCCGAGGTTACCAACCACCACTCTTCCCCAACCAAGAGGAGGAGGTCGCTGTACCCTCTGCCCAGATCTTCATACGCCACTGCAGGAGGATGTGGGCATTGGCCCGGAGAAAACTCATTCACTCCGGCCCAGCATCCAAGAGGCAGGCCGACAAACACCGCTCTAAGGTGCCCACTTACCAGGTGGGGCAACAAGTCATGCTCTCCACATGCCATCTGCCACTCAGGACTGTCTCCCACAAGCTGGCTCCCAGGTACCTAGGACCCTTCCTCATCAAAAAGGTAATCAACCCATGTTCCATCAGACTGCCACAACCACTCACCATGCGACGCATCCACCCCATGTTCCACGTGTCACAGCTTTAAACCTTTGGTCTCTAGTTCTTTGCTTATTAACTTTCTCAAACAGAAGTGTATGCTTCTCAACTGTGGCTTCACCACCAAAACATAGCTCTTTATGACCGATTTGATTGATATCACCAGCTTTGTAGCTTTTAAGCTTCATAAGTGCATTACAAATTTACTCATGTCTGGGTGGGTGCACTGGGAGGTCTAGAAAGGAAGTGCCAATGACTGGATCAGTAGGCGAAATTCATGCTTGAATGCCAGTGGTAGGGTTGAGTAGTTCTTCAAAATACTCCTTCCATTTAACAAATTTCTTCTCTTGAGCTGTTATAAAGTTCATATTCTTGTCACACACTGCAGAAGTGGTGTTCTTCTTCCTTCCTGAAAAATATGTTGCACTATACTTTGCATTGGTTTCCTATGCTCGCTGTGTCTGGCAGCTTTTTGCTATGTTAGAAGCCAAGTCAAATCAGTTTATTCATATAGTGCTTTTAACAGACATTGTTGCAAAGCAGCTTTACAGAAAATGAAATAATTTAAAATATGGGCTAATTTTATCCCTAATAAATTAATTTATCCATGATGAGCAAGCCTGTGGTGATGGTGGCAAAGAAAAACTTCCTCAGATTACATGAGGAAGAAACCTTAAAGAAACCAGACTCAAAAGGGAACCCATCCTCATCTGGGTGATAACAGATAACATGATTATAAATAACTCGCTTCTATAACTGTGTCCTATATGGTCAAAAAGTACAACTGTCTAACCAGGACATTATATTTCATTATATTATAATTCATTATAGTTTTAACATGAAGTCTGTTTTGTTGACGTTATCAACTGTTCATTTATAGAGACTTGAGTACAAAATTGTTCATGACAGCTGCATACCTAAAGTCATCATGGTGATTGTAGTCCTCAGCCATCATAGCAAATCTGTAAATGTACATCTTCTAAGTGTATCTTTAGACTGTCCATATGGGTTCGTCCTCCACAGGAGCAATGTGATGAGACTCCAGCCAGACGTAGGGCATCAGGATGGATCAGGCAGGTCCAAAGAGCAGAAGAGGTCAGCATCACTGGTGTCTCAGGATCAACATGTAACTCAACATAGAAAAACAGACAGAGAGAGGGATGGGGGGAGGACACAGATTGTTAGGTATACCTGGTGTCACCGAGTGGTTAAGAGCAGTATACATTTTTGCGCTGAGTGCAAGCAGGGACTCCAGCAAGACTAACTATGACAGCATAACTAAAAGGGAGAGCCAGAAGGTAACGCAGACATGAGGGAGCCCTGGGACAGAAAGCAGCAGCCACTACACCGTCAACAAACCCGAGTGAACGAGTGAGAGTGGGGGTGGGTGATAGCATCCATACATCCCAGTTTACCAAAACACTCTGTGCATGAGAACCCTCCAGATCTACTCCTTTACCTCATAAACACTATTAACAAAAGGCTTGGCTAAACAGATATGATTTCAGCTGAGACTTAAACACTGAGACTGCATCTGATTCCCGAACACTACTTGGAAGGCTGTTCCATAACTGTGGGGCTTTGTAAGAAAAGGCTCTGCCCCCTGAAAATGTACCAGCAGATAGCCTGCACCTTTTGATCTAAGTAGGCGTGGCGGGTCATAAAGGACCAGAAGTTCACTCAGGTACTGTGGTGCGAGACCATTCAGTGCTTTAAAGGTCAACAGTAGTATTTTATAATCAATACAAAATTTGATTGGGAGCCAATGCAGTGTGGATAAGACAGGGGTGATGGGTAGACCCCGAAGCCGTTTGTTTTCAGGATAATGGCTGGCTGATGAAATTATTGGCTGGCTAGCTGACTCAGCCAAAACCTTAATGGCTGCTGCAGCCACCAAAATGTTTATGGCTACAAATGGCTGATACTGGACGTCACTGTGTGGCATATATCCGGGCGAACGGATCAAACAAATGGGGGGAATAAATAGCAAATTACCACAGGTCCCTTGGTCTCTTACTTCATTGTAGATATAAATCTAGCAAGATTGTAGTTCAATGCTAATAATAAGCTAATCTGGATTGTTCGAGGAAGGCATCTAGCTATCTACTCTCACTAGCAATGACCAGTGAAGGACTGGCAGCTATCTTACTATGATGAAAGTAGAGTGGTGGAGTACTTTTTTTTTTATCAATCTCGAAGTATGTGAAACAAACAAGCAAAAAAAAAAATACCTTTACACTTTCCCTCAGCAGCGGCAAAGAATGCAGCCATCTCGTCGATATCGGAGTCGATTGATGCTCTGGGTGGGTTCCCGGGTTCCCCAGTGTATCGTGGTAACGGTGTGAGGGGCGGGAAGCCAGACAGGTAGTCACAACGGCAAGCTTGTGGTGGCTCTCTGTGCTGTGATATCAGTTCTAAATCTCTACAGTGTATGCCTATACGTCTCTATTGTGTTACTACTAGTGTGTACAGTTGATCATGTTTGTGTCACTTTTCTTGTAGCTCATGATGTGGATAAACCCATTATTTGATGTACACAATTCTTAGTGGCTCAGCCAAATTTTATTAGATAGCGGCTCAAATTGGCTTACAAAATTATTGGCTGGCGGCGGCTCAAATTCTAAATGGCGGTTTTAGCGGCGCCTGGCGGCGGCTTCAGGGTCTAGTGATGGGGTCATATTTTCTAGTTCTAGTAAGGACTCTTGCTGCTGCATTTTGAACTAACTGGAGCTTGTTTATGCACTTATTGGAACATCCAGACAGTAAGGCATTACAATAATCCAACCTGGCGGTAACAAAAGCATAAACTAGTTTTTCTGCATCATGTAGTGACATTAAATTTCTTATCTTAGCAATATTTCTGAGATGAATATTGCATAACAGTGGAAACTAATACAATAATAATCAAATCTTTTATTCCACCTGTTTTTTTATATTTATTTTTAAACCTCTGATTCATAAAATGTGTTTTTAACATTATTTGAATAAAGCTTCTAATGCTGTACTAAGTTATTTTTAACTGTTAAAGCATGAGTGCTCAGTCTCCAAGTCCCAACAACAGCTTTGGCGTCATCAGACAGAGAAAAACAACTCTCTACTTCTGTTTTTTGTTTGTTTTTCACCTACAGCTCTCACACAACAGCACATAAATGGGGAAATGCGAGAGAGGGAGAAAAAAAGAAAACTGCAGATGTGTCGTGTGATAGTGAGTCATCTCTCAGCGCCGACGTAAAGTCCAACAGGCACTACTACACGCATGCACGCACACACACAGACAGGTTCGCTGAGAGTTCATGGTGCTGCTGAGGTTACAGGGTTGTTGGTGAGGAACATGTCTGTGCTCATCACCTACTCAGTATCTCTCAGTGTTGTAAAGGTCTCGCAGGGTTTCATCACAAAGTGAGCTTTTGTTTGGGTTCAACTTAAACACATCATCATCAATAAGCTTTCATCAGCCACGTCATTGATCATGCTGATCAGATCTTCTTCAGTTCTGATTCTCCTGATTTGGATTTCATGTCCCGATGGGTTGGTCCTTGATCCAGATCTTAACCTCAGTTTTATCCTGTCACTATAATTCCACAGCATAAAGCTCTTATATATGTTCCATATGTTTCTATCGTGCATGTCTAACTGTGTATAAGTGAAGTTTCTCTTTTTGAGCTAGACATTTTGCTGCACATCATCTGCAAACTTCTCACTGCTTACTTCTGTCTTACCCTCTCCTTCTTCTTCCTGTCATCTCATTTCCTTCCAAAATGTCTTTGTTTCATTTTGTTTCTTAGGGGTCCAAGAATCTTCATGATTTGGTCAGTAGATGTGCTGCATTCAACTAGTGGTTGTCTTTCGTAATTCCCAACGTCTGACGAGAAAAACACAAGGGAAACACCTACTCGACTGGGAATTCCTAGGGTTAGGGTTACAGGATGGGACAGTTTGGAGACAATGTACAAAGTACGATTAACAGAGTTTGTCTTCAAATGCATGAAAGGTTATACTGTTAGAGAATTCAATGATTTATTTGCACAGAGGAATTCAAGCATCAAAGTAGAAGAAATGGAGACATAAGTCTTCCAAGTCCAGAAACTAACTATACTCGGAACTCCATAAAATACAGAGGAGCAATAGCGTGGAACAGTTTATCTTAGGGCAATTCCATGTAAATGTCAACCTCACCATGCAAAATTAAAGCAACATGTAATACATCAAAACCACTCCCAGAGATATCACCTAGGCCTGTATTTTACAGATGTGAATAAGTTGAACCAATTTGTAACCAACCTAATATGTCACTGTCAGTCTTTTTTTCTTATAATGTAAAACCCAAGCTAAAATCAACTTTGATCATGTACAATTCTATATTATTGCCACAAGCCACAGAAATGTATGCTAAAACCCACAAAACAGCAAAACAATAGCCATCCTAAATATTATTTAAGAACTTTGATAGTTTTAGCTGATATTTAGAGAGTTTTTCAAAGGGTTATGGTGGTTAAATTGCTGATTTTCTAAACATATGCCATGTCTATTTCAGACGCGTCACATCCATAACGGAATTTCGTCACATCCATAACGCTGACTTTTCCTTCCGAAACTCTGCATGAAATACAAAATATTTTAAACAAAGATTTTTTAATATTCACCTTGGACCCCTCTATCAAATGGATATCTCCATTTCGACATTAGGTTTACAATTTCACAGGGTTTGATAAAAATGTACAGTCACCCAAGAAAAGTGATACTTTTTCTGTCACATCCATAACGCATCTTTTATTGGCACTTTCTGGCATGCCCTAGATGTACTATGGGAATTGTTCTTGTTCTATCACTTCTCCAGTATGGTACAGCCTTAAAATATGCAACACCTGTTTAAATACTGGGAGACAGTAAAACATGCACTGGGTCATTTGTTGCCATTTTGAGTTCAAGTGTCACGTCCATAACGCTGGAATTGCTCCTAACAAGGAATCAAGATGCAATAACTTAAACGAATTCAAGTGTTTACTAGCTAAATTTGACATTAGTAGAATAAATTTTGGTCCTATTGTAGCCATAAGTAAAGACAAAGATAGTAGTTATGCTTACTATTAATTAACTTAATGTGAAGATTTCCATCCATCCATCCATTATCTGTAGCCACTTATCCTGTTCTACAGGGTCGCAGGCGAGCTGGAGCCTATCCCAGCTGACTACGGGCAAAAGGCGGGGTACACCCTGGACAAGTTGCCAGGTCATCACAGGGCTGACACATAGACACAGACAACCATTCACACTCACATTCACACCTACGCTCAATTTAGAGTCACCAGTTAACCTAACCTGCATGTCTTTGGACTGTGGGGGAAACCGGAGCACCCGGAGGAAACCCACGCGGACACGGGGAGAACATGCAGACTCCACACAGAAAGGCCCTCGCCGGCCACTGGGCTCGAACCCAGAACCTTCTTGCTGTGAGGCGACAGTGCTAACCACTACACCACCGTGCCACCCCTAATGTGAAGATAATTTACAGATAATCAACAGATTAAGTTTTATTTTTTTAGAAGAACAACAACAACTTTATTCATCAGATGTACACTTGTGAAATTCCTCTCTGCATTTAACCCATCTGAAGCAGCGAACACACACATACCCAGAGCAGTGGGCAACCGCGCTACAGCACCCAGGGAGCAGTTGGGGGTTCGGTACCTCACTCAAGGGCACCTCAGCCTAAGGCCGCCCCACGTTAACCTAATCACATGTCTTTGGACTGTGGGGGAAACCGGAGCACCCGGAAGAAACCCACACAGACACGGAGAGAACATATAAACTCCATACAGAAAGGCCCTCGTCAGCCGCTGGACTCAAACCCAGAACCTTCTTGCTGTGACGCAACAGTGCTAACCAGTACACCACCGTGCCACCCATAGAGATTGTGCATATTTTTAGTCTTTTGTATTTGTAATTATTTGTATCTGTACATGCTCAACCCCACCAGCTCTGCTGATCAACTTCCATCCATCTATCCATTATCTGTAACCCCTTATCCTGTGCAGGGTCGCAAGCAAGCTGGAGCCAATCCCAGCTGACTATGGGCAAGAGGTGGGGTACACCCTGGACAAGTCGCCAGATCATCGCAGGTCAATCAACATACAGACATGTTCATTCGTAAACTCTATAACATCGAGTCTTCAGGTCACTGCTCTGAGGTAACTATCCATCACTCAGCACAGTTAGCCAACTAGCTCGTTGCTAACAAAAGACCGACACAATGGCATCCGTGTCCCCCCCCACACACACTTTTTCCACTATTTCCATTTTTGCTTTGATTTTCATTCCACTGCATTCCAAAGCAAAATATTTTCATTACTTTCACTCCATTACTTTCAGCTGCAGGTCCATCATTAATTATCAGTCTGAAGCACCAGAAAACTGGATTTGGCTAAAAATATCTGGACCCACAGCATCCTGGTCTAAGCGGTCTAAGACGTGTCTAGAAACTGATTGTTAATTAACTACAATAAACTCCATACTTTTACTTTTGGCAGTTAAAAGCAGGTTCTTTCACTCAAGTGGAAATGTAAATAAAAGGCTTCTGCTTGAGTAGCATTTCTACTTTCATTCATGTAAAGGATTTATGCACTGATGCACTGATGCTGTGATTCAGCAAAGAGAAATGAGTAAAGGGTTTCACCTCATGAAGTCCTACAAGCAAAAGTCTTTCTTTCACTGATTCCTTGGGATATCCCAAATTTGCCTTTGCCCACTAATGCTGATCAAAATTTTGCATAAATAGTCCTGCATTTTTTCCCTGTCTTCTCAATGATAATCAACAACATGTCGAGATTTGTACAAAAAAACAATATGGCTGCCACATACTAATCAATCCAAGTGGGGCAGAGCTTGGCTTGCTCAAGGACTGGTTGTATGGATTTGCACTAAAGCTATGAAAACCATGTTCAGTACAACCTTCTAAGGAGGTCATCAAAGTCTAGGGTGAGGTTTAGTTCAAACAGTTGTTTCTCAGGAAGTTCTACTAGCCAACTCATTTATATTTAGTAATCGGATATCCAGCTGTAATCCGATCTCATGAAACAAAAATGAAAACTGGGAGCTGATGGCATTTTTTTAAAACCATTTTTTTACACCAGATGTGGTCTCCATCTCCAGGTATAATTCTTCAATGGAGTTTTATACATAATACAATATTCATGCTCTAGTCTGCAGTTCATGCACAAATTCTGCACAGCACAGAAGTTATAGCTCAGCGTGTAACCCTACTACAGCAAGAAATATGAGCTCATATCCAGTGTTAATGCGTGTGTATATATACAGTGCCTTGAAAAAGTATTCATACCCCTTGAACTTTTTCACATTTTACCACCTTACAACCACGAACTTTAAAAGTTTTTTATTGAGATTTTATGTGATAGACCAACACAGAGTAGCACATCATTGTGAAGTGAAACGAAAATGATAAATGGTCTTCAAAATTTTAAACAAATAAAAATCTGAAAAATGTGGTGTGCATTAGTATTCAGCCCCCTGTACTCTGATACCTCTAAATACAATCCAGTGCAATCAATTGCCTTCAGAAGTCATCTAATTAGTTAATAGAGTCCTACTGTGTGTAATTTACTCTCAGCATAAATGCACTTGTTCTGTGAAGGCCTCAGTGGTTTGTTAGAGAACACTGAAGAACAAACAGCATCATGAAGACCAAAGAACTCACCAGACAGGTCAGGGATAAAGTTCTGGAGAAGTTTAAAGCAGGGTTAGGTTATAAAAAAATATCCCAAGCTCTGAACATCTCAAGAAGCACTGTTCAATCCATCATTCAAAAATGGAAAAAGTATGGCACAACTGCAAACCTATCGAGACATGGCCGTCCACCTAAACTGACAGAGCAAGCAAGGAGAGCACTGGTCAGAGAAGCAGCCAAGAGGCCCATGATCACTCTGGAGGAGCTGCAGAAATCCACAGCTCAGGTGGGAGAATCTGTGCACAGGACAACTATAAGTCGTACACTCCACAAATCTGGCCTTTTTGGAAGAGTGGCAAGAAGAAAGCCATTGTTGAAAGACAGGCATAAGAAGTCCCGTTTGCAGTTTGCCAGAAGCCATGTAGGGGACACAGCAAACATGTGGAAGAAGGTGCTTTGGTCAGATGAGACCAAAATTGAACTTTTTGGCCTAAATGCAAAGCGCTATGTGTGGCGGAAAACTAACAGTGCTCATCACCCTGCACACACCATCCCCACTGTGAAACATGGTGGTGGCAGCATCATGCTATGGGGATGCTTTTCTTCAGCAGGGACAGGGAAGCTGATCAGAGTTGATGGGAAGATGGATGGAGCTAAATACAGGGCAATCCTGGAAGAAAACCTGTTGGAGGCTGCAAAAGACTTGAGACTGGGAAGGAGATTCACCTTCCAGCAAGACAATGACCCTAAACATACAGCCAGAGCTACAATGGAATGGTTTAGATCAGTGGTTCTCAACCGGGGGGGCGCGCCCCCCTGGTGGGGCGCGGAGGTACTCCAGGGGGGTCGCGAGTAGGCTTCATGTATGGAGGGAAAAAAAAATCTGGGGCTAACAGGCTATAGTAGCTAAGCAGATGCAACACATTTACTCATGTCAAAATGCATGGACTATTACATACAAATCAATACTATTATAAAATCTATCATCAATCTATCATAAAATCTTGTGTGTAGGTTATTTTAAGCCCGTGACGCGAACATGACGCAACGTCACGTGAGTGAGTCTGCATACCGTGGCCACCGTGTGAGTGCTTGCCACACACACACTAGTCTGGTTTCTTGCCGAGTTAACTCGTGCCGACTCTCGCTAGTCTACTATCATCAATCCATCGATACAGCGCAAAACCCAAACAGTCTTTTTAAAGACTACTACCCCACACTGTATTTTTGCTTTCCCCATTTCAGCTCTACCCAAATAATTTGTTGTTTTTGTTGTTTTCTTACTGCTAGTCTACTACCCCTTTGCCTTTTTCACCCTGCGTGTGAAAAATCCAACTGTCCCACACACACACACACACACACACACACACACTAACACACACACACACTCACACGAGTAAGTACACCATTCACACCTCGTTAAAATTTGCAACTATAAAATCCCCGAATAAAGATATCGATCGTGTTTCTCACTGATAAGCCCTATACGTTCCCTCTGGTTAGCCCCCTTAGCCTACTACAGACTTAGCCTACTACAGACTTATTGTTACAACTTTATTACACACGTTTATTCACAAATACTTTAACAAAATGGATAGATTTCTTGTCAAAAAACCCAAGACAACTGACGTAGGTCTACCACCAGCTGCGAGAAAGCTTCGGAGGTACGATGAATCATACCTGCAGTTTGGTTTTACTGTCACCTCTGATCTTCGTCCTCAGTGTGTCGTGTGTGCCGAGGTGCTGGCAAACGAAAGCATGAAGCCATGCAAACTTAAAAGGCACCTCGAAACGAAGCATGCTGGCCTGAAGGACAAACCGCTTGAATACTTTCAAAGAAAGCGTGATGGCCTGCATCAGCAACAGGCAACAATTTCCGTGCACAGCACTGTATCTAAGCAGTGCCTGGAGGCATCATATGTGGTGGCAAAAAGAATAGGTAAGCTAGGCAAACCGCACACTGATGCCGAGAAATTCGTTTTGCCAGCTGCGCAGGACATGTGCAGAATATTCTTCGGGGATAGTGCAGCAGCCAAATTAGGCACCATGCCACTTTCAAATGACACAGTTGCTCGGAGAATTGCTGATATGTCCAATGATATCAGAGAGCAATTAATACAGTTTATTAAAAATAGTCCATACTATGCCTTGCAGTTGGATGAGTCTACCGATATTGCTGGACAGGCACAGCTTCTTACATATGTCAGGTATGTCAGGGATAAATTAATTGAGGAGGATGTCCTTTTTTGCCGCCCTCTTCAGTCACACACAACTGGAGAGGCCATCTTCAATGTCCTTGATTCATTTATTCGCGAGAATGGGTTGGCGTGGGACCGATGCGTTGGCTTGTGCACGGATGGCGCACGAGCAATGACGGGCCGTGAGCAAGGTCTAGCTGCTCGCGTTAAGCAGGTAGCTCCACTTGTAAAATGGACCCATTGCATGGTTCATCGCGAAGCACTCGCTGCAAAAAAAATGCCGTCTCTGTTGGAATCCGTGCTGAACCAATCAGTAAAAATGATCAACCTCATCAAGTCACGGCCGCTAAACTCTCGCTTGTTTGAGGTCTTCTGTTAGGAGATGGGGTCAGAGCACGAACAGCTGCTTCTGCACACTGAGGTTCGCTGGCTGTCCAGGGGGCGGGTGTTACAACGTTTGTATGAGCTGCGAGATGAGGTGAAGCGGTTTTTGACACAAATCAATTCAGACCTGGCGAAAAATCTGGATGACCCTTTGTGGCTGGCGTGTCTCTCCTATTTGGTCGATATATTTGACCGCTTGAATGGCTTGAACCTGTCTTTGCAAGGCCGAGAAACTCACATTTTGCTTCTCGCAGAGAAAGTGGATGCCTTCAAGCAAAAACTTGACCTCTGGTGTGGCCGCATCAGTCGGGGGAACTGTGATATGTTCCCAAGCCTTGCAGACTTTATCAGTAATGCAGGCACTTCCCACGATTTCTCATCTGTCTTTCAAGCAGCGTCAGAGCACCTGTCGGTAATGAGAAAACAGTTTGCGGCATACTTCACAGAGGATTATCGCTCTTTTGCGTGGGTTCGAGATCCATTTGTGTGTACTGCTGACGAACTTCCAGTTGACATGCAGGAACAGCTTATTGAGCTGAAGAGTGACAGTAGACTTAAGGCAGTCTTCACCTCATGCCCTCTTTCGACATTCTGGGCAGCAATGATGCAGGAGTACCCGCAACTGTGTGACGTAGCCTTGAAACTGCTCATCCCATTCGCATCGACCTACTTGTGTGAGGCAGGATTTTCAAAAATGACTGCGCTCAAAACGAAATATCGCAATCGTGCGCAAATTGAGGATGACTTGAGACTGTGCTTGTCAAACATTTCGCCAAGAATCGAGGATCTTTGTAAGGCAAAGCAGGCTCAGGTCTCGCATTAACGCAAATGCAGATCACAAAGGCACAGTAAAAAGTTAAACCTAAATTCACGCCTGGTCCCAATTCCCAATGATATCAATAGCCAGCTAATGATAAGCCTAATAAAATACCTAATAAAAACACTAATAATAATAATAATAATAATAATAATAATAATAATAATAATGCCTATTAATAATAATAGCATAATAATAATAATAATAATAATAATAATAATAATATCAACAACCAACAACAGCAATAATAATAATAATAATAATAATAATAATAATAATAATAGGCCTAATAATAATAATAATAATAATGCCTGAAAGTACATAAGTCTTGTACTACTGCCAACAGCTTAGTAATGATAATAGGCCATAATAATAATAATAATAATTATTATTATTATTATTATAATAATTATAATTATAATAATGCCCGAAAGCAGATTAGAAATGTGGTGCTACTGCCAATTATAACAATAGCCTAATAATGATAATAGGCCTATGTATTTCTATGGAATGGATAATGCTACTACTGCTGCTACTGCTAATAATAATAATAATAATAATAATAATAATCTAGCCCAGGGCTATCTATCTATCTATCTATCTATCTATCTATCTATCTATCTATCTATCTATCTATCTATCGGTCGATATAAGGTGCTGTAGGTCGGGTGGCGTCACTGCGGGTGAGTGTGTTTGGGGGGGGGGATGGGGGCAGGGCGAGAAGAGGGGCCCCCAACTGCAATGAACCAGCTTTGGTGGGGCCCAGGTTGCAAAAGGTTGAGAACCCCTGGTTTAGATCAAAGAATATTCATGTGTTAGAATGGCCCAGTCAAAGTCCAGCCCTAAATCCCATTGAGCATCTGTGGCAAGACTTGAAAATTGCTGTTCACAGACGCTCTCCATCCAATCTGGCTGAGCTTGAGCTATTTTGCAAAGAAGAATGGGCAAAAATTTCAGCGTCTAGATGTGCAAAGCTGGTAGAGACATACCACAAAAGACTTGCAGCTGTAATTGCAGCAAAAGGTGGCTCTACAAAGTATTGACGCAGGGGGGCTGAATTAGTCTGGTTAACACCAGACCATATCACAAGTGAAATATGGTCTGGAATCTGCCTATTGAATTTCTCGTAGGGGAGGTGTGGTTTACGATTGTCAACGGCCGTTTATTGGACGTTGCGAATGTCTATCATTTGGCGTATATGTAGCCCATGGCCAATCATGGCAGTTGTACCCAGTGACGTAGTTAGAGCGACGAAGAAGACGAAGAGGCAAAGAAGAGAAGGAAAGAGAAAGAGAAGGCAAAACAAAAATAGGAAAACAATGGCACCAAACGATTACTGCCGTTTGTGCAAGACAAATATGAGAGAAGCTGGACCCTCCGTATTTGGACATTCAACAGACATGTTTTTGACCAAAAAAACAACGAGCATATCCGAGAGGTTAGCGCTGTTAGGAGTCCCAAATAAACTACAAGCTTCCGTTCGTCGAGTAGTACGCGTCACCGTCTTTCCACCCCTCCCCACTCTCTGATTGGCTCCCTAACTCAGGCGAGCCTTTAGACCATAGTTTCCATGCTGATCGGAACGATTGTGCAAAGCAGCATGGGATTTCCCAGGCTAGGGCTGAATACTAACGCACACCACATTTTTCAGATTTTTATTTGTTTAAAATTTTGAAGACCGTTTATCATTTTCGTTTCACTTCACAATTATGTGCTACTCTGTGTTGGTCTATCACATAAAATCTCAATAAAAAACTTTTAAGTTCGTGGTTGTAAGGTGGAAAAATGTCAAAAAGTTCAAGGGGTATGAATACTTTTTCAAGGCACTGTAATAATGTAATGGTCACTACAGTCAGTATTACACTTTAAACTATAGTCCAGTGAATTAAAAACACAGAAATGAATGCTGCACACCGTCGTGTATTGCTCTACATTGTGTTGATAAAGTAGATATACAAATGGAAAGCACTATGCTGGCATCCTGCCACAAGCAACCTGAATGCTAACGAAGGGTTTCGGATATCGCCTTCAGGGAAGGGAGTGCAAAAAACAAACAGCTTGTCATAATTAATATTCCAGAAGAAGAAAAGCAGAGAAACACGAGACGAGTTTATGAGGACAAAGACAAAGCCGTCCCGTCCTGACCCGTCCCACCGTGTCCTGTCTGGATTGAGCAACATTTTTACTGTCAGAGACTGAAAACCACACAGAGAGAGTTGAAATGAGTAATCATTTGAAAGAGTATCTGTGTGTGTGTGTGTGTGTGTGTGTGTGTGTGTGTGTGTGTGTGTGTGTGTGTACCACCTGGATTTAACGAGCCTGGGTTTCATGAACAGCTGGAATAGTAAGATGACAGAGCAGAAACTTCTCATCTCATCAGTTATCAAACGCAGAAGAGTTTCTTCACCTTCGCTCCCTCAGTGATATCAGTGTGGTGCAGAAGAGCAGAGGAACTGAGTCAGGTTCAGGTGTTCATCGCTCAGAGACAATAATTAACACGGCGTGTCACTGAGCTTATAAAGATGAATAAAAGTGATTTAAGATGGAGGAGCTAATGCCCAGCGAAGAATCACAATAACAGACATGAACAGAAGTGATGGAGGTTTAAATGGGCGGAGCTCCCACACCTTTGGTTTTTCAGGTGTGGTGCTATAAATTAGTGAAAATGGAAATTAATCCATTTGACTGTTTGCTGTCATAAATTACCCTGACACAATAATGACACAAACAATCATTTAACTTCACAAGCATTTGAGTTTATGATCATGTGACTTAAACTTCTGACTTCATGATTATTTCAGTTCATGACCTTTTGACGTCACGATCATTCCAGTTGATGCACTATCACCTCACAGCAAGAAGGTGAATGGTTGTTTCCCAAGCCTGGAAATGGGAGGGTTGTGGCAGGAAGGGCATCCGGTGTAAAACTATGCTCCAATTAATATGACATGAGGGGTGTTCACACGGCACATATTTGCATCGATGCTGCACCGATGTATTTTGTTGCGATATATCTTATACCGGTGTAAATTTTGTGGAGTGTTCACATGTCACAACCCTGCTTACTAGAGAGAAGCGTGTTAGCACCGGTGCAGCCCCACTTGCGGTCACACAGCAGTTTTTGCGACCGTGCTATACGAATGAACCCTTTATTGTCACTGTTACCAGTGACCATCACCTGTCCTTACAGAGGGGGAACAGGACAGGAAGACAGGGATAAAAGAAAAAGAAACACAGTAGTAACATGAGGAAAGAAAGATTATTACTATACGATAGTAATAATGCGGAAATTAAATATGCGCATGCGTGAAAATGTACTTCCTTTTCCCGGTTGTCATGGCATCACCAAGCACCGGGAAAACAATGTGGATGAAGACACCAGTGTTGCCAGATACTGCTGACGTTTCCAGCCCAAAATATGTTCAAATCCGCCAAAATGAACTTAAAACCTCCCAATCTGGAAACACTGGAAGACACGCAGTTCTGTTGTTGTTGATATTCGCCATTTTGGAAGCGCAAAATACCAGGATGCAAATTATGCAATGCCCGTATGTAATCAACTCTCCTCACGCGTAGCGAGTCTACCCCTGTAGCGTTCAGACGTCCCATTTTATATCGGTGCTGCCCCGCAAACTACCATTTACTCCGGAGTAAATTTCTTAAACCACCTCCCGAGCAGGGTTAGATTTCCACCGGTTTAAGCAGCTTTCAGGGGCTACACCGGGATAACTTTGTACCGTGTGAACGCTCTACCGGGGCAGCCCCGGTGCTACACCGGAGTAAAAGTTGCTGTGTGAACACCCCTATGCAGACCAATTGAGTCCACATGGACCCTGACCTGGCAACAGTGCTGGATAAGAAGAAGAAGAAGCTCGCTCAAGTTGGCAATCTTTTGACTTCATAACTATTTGATTTCATGATCATTTAAGTTGGGCGGCACGGTGGTGTAGTGGTTAGCGCTGTCGCCTCACAGCAAGAAGGTCCGGGGTTCGAGCCCCGGGGCCGGCGAGGGCCTTTCTGTGTGGAGTTTGCATGTTCTCCCCGTGTCCGCGTGGGTTTCCTCCGGGTGCTCCGGTTTCCCCCACAGTCCAAAGACATGCAGGTTAGGTTAACTGGTGACTCTAAATTGAGCGTAGGTGTGAATGTGAGTGTGAATGGTTGTCTGTGTCTATGTGTCAGCCCTGTGATGACCTGGCGACTTGTCCAGGGTGTACCCCGCCTTTCGCCCGTAGTCAGCTGGGATAGGATCCAGCTTGCCTGCGACCCTGTAGAACAGGATAAAGCGGCTACAGATAATGAGATGAGATAGTTTTGGTAAGAAAAAAAAATTGTACTGCTAAATGCATGTAAAATTCCCATTTACAAGATAGTAGTAGCTTACATTGACTATATTCAAAAGGGGTACAAAAAGTGTGTGTTTTATGAGGGAGCAAAAACATGCTCTTTAATAACAGAAACTGAACAATACTCCACCCACATTTTTAGTGCCCATGATAGAAATTTTGCGTCGAAACATCTTCATGCCCTAAACATATCCCCTGGCTGTTATGTTGTAATAGCAGCATGTCAGAATCTAGTGTTGTCTCTCTTACACCACACCTCCTGAGCAGTGTTTACACACACCGAAAGTGTCCTGATGACTTGACAACACAAATCAGAACAATATTTATGTGAGATGTTTGGTTTGGTTTTGAGTTGAAGAGAGTTTAAATATCCAAACAAACAACTAAATAAACACGGTGCAAATAAATCATAAGGTCATGGGTTTTATACCTTTCCCAGTGCCCGGAATATGACTCACACCTGTCAGCCTAACAGAAACGAGGATACACAAATGTTTTGAACCCTGAATAAAGTTTTTTATGTGTCAGGTTGAGACCAAATGTTTACACACCTCAGCTAAACATATTCAAACTCAGTTTTTCACAACTCCACACGTTTCATTTTCCTCTACATTTCTGTTAGTGAGTGAATTCGAGTGTCTACTTTGTTCACAACAGAGGTCGTTTTAAAACATTAGATTAGAGGTAGGTTTATAACTAAAAGTCTGAAGTCCTTCCTGCACCATATGGCACATTAGGCAGCGCTGATCTCCGTTTCTGTCACCCTCAGCCTCTCGCCTATTACATAGCTAGGGTTACAATGGGGGGGCGGGTCCTCTGGTAACCCCAAGAGTTTGACTCCCCACTCACATCTGTATTGCAGTATGCCTTGACAGACAGCAGTAGGTACCATTTTTATGATGGTCTTTGGTATGACCCGACCATGAGTAGAACTCTCGATCTCCCGATCGAGAGGTGGACACGCTAACCACTTGGCCAACTCACGGTTTAGACCAACTCACGGTTTATAACCCTGATTCCAAAAAAGTTGGGATGCTGTGTAAACTGTAAATAAAACAGAATGCAATGATTTGCAAATCCTTTTCAAGCAATATCCAATTGAATACAATATAAAGACATGACTGCAAACCGCCTGCAAACCACAGTTTGCAGTCGAGTGTGAAGTGGCTGGGATGAGAATCAGCACCCCCAAGTCTGAGGCCATGGTTCTCGACCGGAAAAGAGTGGCTTGCCCTCTCCAGGTTGGTGGAGAAGTCCTGCCTCAAGTGGAGGAGTTTAAGTATCTCGGGATCTTGTTCACGAGTGAGGGAAGGATGGAGCGTGAGATCGACAGGCGGATCGGTGCAGCCTCCGCAGTGATGCGGTCGCTTTACCAGTCCGTCGTGGTGAAGAAGGAGCTGAGCCAAAAGGCGAAGCTCTCAATTTACCGGTCGATCTACGTTCCAACTCTCACCTATGGTCATGAGCTTTGGGTAATGACCGAAAGAACAAGCTCGCGGATACAAGCGGCCGAAATGAGTTTCCTTCGCAGGGTGGCTGGGCGCTCCCTTAGAGATAGGGTGAGAAGCACAGTCACTCAGGAGGAGCTCGGAGTAGAGCCGCTGCTCCTCCACATCGAGAGGAATCAGCTGAGGTGATTCGGGCATCTTTTTCGGATGCCTCCTGGACGCCTCCCTGGGGAGGTGTTCCAGGCATGTCCCCCAAGGAGGAGGCCCCGGGGAAGACCCAGGACACGCTGGAGGGACTATGTCTCTCGGCTGGCCTGGGAACGCCTCGGTGTTCTTCCCGAGGAGCTGGCCGAGGTGTCTGGGGAAAGGGAAGTTTGGGCTTCCATGCTTAGACTGCTGCCTCCGCGACCCGGTCCCGGATAAAGCGGAAGAAGACGAGATGAGATAAAGACATGATATTTAATGTTCAAACTAATAAACTTTATTGTTTTTTGTAAATACACACATTTGAATTTGATGCCTCTAACACGGTCCAAAAAAGCATGGACAGGGGCGTGTTTACCACTATGTTGCATCGTCTTTTCTTTTAACAACACTCAGTAAGTGTTTTAGAACTGAGGACACTAATTGGTGAAGTTTTGAAAGTGAAATTCTTTCCTAATTTTGCTTGAGATACAGCTTCTTTTGGTCTCTGCGTTTGTATTTTGTGCTTCATAAAGCACCAGACATTTTCAATGAGAGGTAGGCAGGCCAATTTAGCACCTACACTCTTCCACTAAGAAGCCACGTTGTTGCAACATGTGCAGAATGTGGCTGGGTGTTGTCTTGCTGGAATAAACAGGGATGTCCCTAAAAAGACATTGTCTGGATGGTCATCTGAGTCAGTATTAATGGAGCCTTCACAGATGTATAAGTTCCCCCTGCCATGGGCACTAATGCACTCCCATACCATCACAGGTGCTGGCATTTAAACTTTGTGCTGTTAACAATCCAGATGGTCCTTTTCTTCTTTATCCTGGAGGACACAATGTCCATGATTTAAAAAAAATAATTCAAAATGTGGACTCATCAGACCACAGCACACTATTCCACTTTCCCTAGTAACAGAGAATGTAAGGAGAACGTTAGCATTTGGTTCTCTAAATGTTAGGTTAGAACCAAACCAAAACCTAACGTTTAAAGAACATTCCCTTTTGTTATGCAAAGAACCCAACAAAGGCTAACGTTCCTTGAACGTTTAGGGAACCACCCAACTGAACCGTTAGCCTGTAGTTGCACTGCTACCATCAGCCAACGTTAGAAGAACATTTATGGAACCAAAAAATTGGTTAGAACGTTGCTAACATTTAGGGAACGAAAAAAAACTTTCCAAAAAACCAAGTGACAACCTTCACACAACCAAAAGTTACTTTCAGGGAACTTAACGGGAACCAAAGGCTTACGTTCCGGGAATGTTCTGGGAATGTAAAATTGTTAGTAGGGTTGTGTCTCGATGAGCTCAGGCCCAGAGAATTCACCGGCATTTCTGGATGTTGTTCATATTTGGCTTTCTCTTGGCATGATAGATGCAGTGATGAACTGTATTTAACCAACAATGGTTTTCCTTAATGTTCCCAAGCCCATGTAGTAATATCATTTACACAATCGTGTCAATTTTTAATGCAGTACCCGCTGAGGGGTCGAAGGTCACAGGTATTCAGTGTTGATTTTCGGCCTTTTCCCTTATGTGCAGAGATTTCTCTGGATTCTCTGAATCTTTTGATGATATTATGGATTGTTGATGGTGAAATCTCTAAATTCCTTGTAATTGAATGTTGAGAAACGTTGTTCTTAAATTGTTGGACTATTTACCCACAAAGTTTTTCACAAAGTGGTGAACCTCACCCCATCCTTACTTGTGAACGACTGAGCCTTTCCAATTACCAATGAACCTGTTTACTTACAGAATGTTCAAAACAGGTGTTTTTTTTTTAAAATTCCACAACTTTCCCAGTCTTTTGTTACCCCGTCCCGATTTTTTGGAATGTGTTACAGACAAATGATTTGCAAATCATTTAATTCTGTTTTTATTTTATGTTCTACACAGCATCCTAACTTTTCTCAAAGTGCTTGTATTTATATCTTTAATTATAATTAATTTAATTTAACTATATCTTTAATTCACTATATCAGGATTCCGGTGGGTCAAACGTTTGCATACACCAAGTTGAATGAAAGTTTCCAGAAATTGATGTAATGACTTTTATTGGACAATTGTCATAATTAGGAGTTAATTGTGAGTGCACCAGTGCCTGGTTTAAGGGTCTACATGTAGTGCCAGTGCCTTTTTGCCTTTGCTGCCATGAGAAAATACAGTCAACCCAGCCGAGACCTCATGAATAAATATTTTGGACCTTCACAAGTCTGCTTCCTCTGTTGGAGCAATTTCCAAACAACTAAAGGTACCACGAGCATCTGTACAAACAACTGTATACAAATATAAAAACCTTCTAACCATATAGACACTACATTGTTCAGGAAATCTGCCTTTGTTATTCCCCTCCTGAAAGGAGGGGACCTAACTATTTTAAATAACTATAGACTTACTGTACAGTGGTGCTTGAAAGTTTGTGAACCCTTTAGAATTTTCTATATTTCTGCATAAATATGACCTAAAACATCATCAGATTTTCACACAAGTCCTAAAAGTAGATAAACAGAACCCAGTTAAACAAATGAGACAAAAATATTATACTTGGTCATTTATTTATTGAGGAAAATGATCCAATATTACATATCTGTGAGTGGCAAAAGTATGTGAACCTCTAGGATTAGCAGTTCATTTGAAGGTGAAAGTAGAATCAGGTGTTTTCAATCAATGGGATGACAATCAGGTGTGAGTGGGCACCCTGTTTTATTTAAAGAACAGGGATCTATTAAAGTCTGATCTTCACAACACACATTTGTGGAAGTGTATCATGGCACGAACAAAGGAGATTTCTGAGGACCTCAGAAAAAGCGTTGTTGATGCTCATCAGGCTGGAAAAGGTTACAAAACCATCTCTAAAGAGTTTGGACTCCACCAATCCACAGTCAGACAGATTGTGTACAAATGGAGGAAATTCAAGACCATTGTTACCCTTCCCAGGAGTGGTCGACCAACAAAGATCACTCCAAGAGCAAGGTGTGTAATAGTCGGCAAGGTCACAAAGGACCCCAGGGTAACTTCTAAGCAACTGAAGGCCTCTCTCATATTGTCTAATGTTAATGTTCATGAGTCCACCATCAGGAGAACACTGAACAACAATGGTGTGCATGGCAGGGTTGCAAGGAGAAAGCCACTGTTCTCCAAAAAGAACATTGCTGCTCATCTGCAGTTTGCTAAATATCACGTGGACAAGCCAGAAGGCTATTGGAAAAATGTTTTGTGGATGGATGAGACCAAAATAGAACTTTTGCTTTAAATGAGAAGCGTTATATTTGGAGAAAGGAAAACACTGCATTCCAGCATAAGAACCTTATTCCATCTGTGAAACATGGTGGTGGTAGTATCATGGTTTGGGCCTGTTTTGCTGCACCTGGGCCAGGACGACTTGCCATCATTGATGGAACAATGAATTCTGAATTATACCAGTGAATTCTAAAGGAAAATGTCAGGACATCTGTCCATGAACTGAATCTCAAGAGAAGGTGGGTCATGCAGCAAGACAACGACCCTAAGCACACAAGTTGTTCTACCAAAGAATGGTTAAAGAAGAATAAAGTTAATGTTTTGGAATGGCCAAGTCAAAGTCCTGAACTTAAGCCAAGTTTACATTAGACCGTATCTGTCTCATTTTCTTCGCAGATGCACTGTCCGTTTACATTAAACCGCCTGGAACCGCCGGGAAACGGGAATCCGCCAGGGTCCACGTATTCAATCCAGATCGTGTCAACTCCGGTGCTGTGTAAACATTGAGAATACGCGGATACGCTGTGCTGAGCTCTAGCTGGCGTCGTCATTGGACAACGTCACTGTGACATCCACCTTCCTGATTCGCTGGCGTTGGTCATGTGATGCGACTGCTGAAAAACGGCGCGGACTTCCGCCTTGTATCACCTTTCATTAAAGAGTATAAAAGTATGAAAATACTGCAAATACTGATGCAAATACTGCCCATTGTGTAGTTATGATTGTCTTTAGGCTTGCCATCCTTCCACTTGCAAGTGGTAAGTGATATGCGCTGGGATCACACACACAGCGGCTCAGTCCCGAATCACTGCTCGTGTGCTTCACTCGCGTGCTCTGTGAGCTGTGCAAGGCCGGAGTGCGCACCCTCCAGAGGGCACTCGCTGTTCAGGGCGGAGTGATTTGGAGCGCAGGATGCCTGCGGAGCCGAGCGTATCTGTGTATTGGTGTTGCTGTGTGCACACTAATCGTTTTAAAAACGTTAATCTGATGATCCGCTGATACGGTCTAATGTAAACATGGGCTTAATCCAATCAAAATGTTGTGGAAGGACCTGAAGCGAGCAGTTCATGTGAGGAAACCCACCAACATCCCAGAGTTGAAGCTGTTCTGTACGGAGGAACGGGCTAAAATTCCTCCAAGCCGGTGTGCAGGACTGATCAACAGTTACCGCAAACGTTTAGTTGCAGTTATTGCTGCACAAGGGGGTCACACCAGATACTGAAAGCAAAGGTTCACATACTTTTGCCACTCGCAGACATGTAATATTGGATCATTTTCCTCAATAAATAAATGACCAAGTATAATTTTGTCTCATTTGTTTAACTGGGTTCTCTTTATCTACTTTTAGGACTTGTGTGAAAATCTGATGATGTTTTAGGTCATATTTATGCAGAAATATAGAAAATTCTAAAAGGTTCACAAACTTTCAAGCACCACTGTATCTCTAAACTCTCTGTTCTGGCAAAGGTGCTTGAATATCTGGTCAGTGAACAAGTAAAAGAATATATTGCTACCAACTCTATTCTGTCACCATTTCAGTCAGGTTTCTGCAAAAATCATAGTCCTCCTACTGCTGCCAGGAAGGCTATAAATGATATAAGAGAAGCTCTTGATAAATAAAGCTCAGTGCTGTCTTTCTTTGCTGATAGATTTTTCTAAAGCCTTTGATACTGTTGATCACATGATTTTAATTGATCGTCTTAGAGCTACTGGTTTTTCTAAACAAGCAGTTGGGTGGCTTGTAAGTTATCTCACAGGCAGAACCCAGACTATTCAGATAGAGGGTTCTACCGTGGATTTATTGCAAACATATAAAGGGGGCCCACAAGGTTCAATTCTGGGCCCATTTTTGTTATATATATATAGTCATCTACTGCTCTGCACCCACTCCTGCAAAGGCTTTTGAGTATCTTCAACATGCTTTTGACAGAGTACAGGAACAACTTTGTCATCTGCAACTTGTTTTAAATGCAGAGAAAACAAAACTTATGTTCTTTGCCACTTCAAAAACAGCAAGATCAGGACTGTCAGAGGAAATTTTAATGAGAAATGGTCAACAAATAGAGTTGGCATCTACTTTTAAATATCTAGGATTTTAACTGATGACCATTTGTCTTTTAAGGAGCACATTCAGTATGTTGTAAAAAAAATGAAGCTCTTATTAGGATTTTATTACAGGAACAAGTCTTGCTTTGCTTTTCATGTGAAACAGAAACTGGTGGAATTTATCTTTTTGCCTGTTATTGATTATGGAGATATGTTGTATATGAATGTATCTGCTCATTCTCTTCGCATGCTGGATCGTGTGTATCATGGGGCATCGAGATTTATTACAAACTGTGATTCTTTTACTCACCACTGTGTTCTCTGTTATCTAAAATGAATTGGTCATCCTTATGTGCTCATCGCCTCAGTCACTGGTATGCGTTCATCTACAAAGCAGTATCCAGTTGTTTAGCACAAAAGTCTTTTAGCACAAATCCAAAGTCTCTTAGCACAACTCTGGATTACGATCACAATAATTGAAAAAAAAATACTCATCTTGATATAGGAAAGGGTTTATTATGATTGCTTAGGGACTGGAAGCCGGAATTTCTGCTGCTGTAAATTTCGCTTGACTTTTCATTCTTTATCAAATTAGCAAATTGTAAATAATAAATATGATATAATTTAAGCTTAGCACTTCAAAAAAGACAAAACAAACCTGTAGCGGTGTACAGGGTCAGCGGACGTGCTGTGTTCAGTAATCTGGAGGGAGGATTGGTGACAAATGGCCCTTTTCCACTACCATTTTTCAGCTCACTTCAGCTCGCTTCAGCCCGACACGGCTCGCGTTTCGACTACCTCAGAACAGCACGACTCAGCTCGCTTCAGCCCTGCTTAGCACCCAAAACTCGCACGGTTTTGGAGTGGGGCTGAAGCAAGCCAAACTGAGCCGAGTGGGGCTAGGGGCGTGAGGAGACACTCCCCTGTGCAGTGATTGGTGAGGAGGAGTGTCCTCACATGCCCACACACGCCCCGCGAGCACGCTGGGATCTGTAAACACCGTAAACCCGGAAGAAGGAGAATTACGAATTACGAGAATTATGAAGCCTTATGCGCCTCGCCTCATCTATACGCTCTTGCCAGTATCTGTTGGCGTTGTCGGTGACAACAAGCCACAGCACCAAGACCAGCAACACTAACGACTCCATGTTTATTGTTTACTATCCGGGTCCTGAGGCTACCACTTAAAAGCTCACTGACGTCACTGTTTGCGCCGCCTAACGACATCACGTGACGTCCACCCACTTTCGCTAACTCCATCCAATGTGTCCACCCACTTCCAGCCAGCACGGTTCAGCGCGGTTGTAGTCGAAATGCAACTCCAACAGCCCCGCTCAGCTCGACTCAGCCCAACTCAGCACGGCACAGCTCAGCCCAACTCAGCCGCGTTGGTAGTGGAAAAGCGGCATAACATACAGGTGACATCAAACATGGTGGTTTCAAGATGGCGGAGTGGGGAAATACAATCGCTCATTTACGATCGGAATCTCGGCAACTTTCATTAAAAAAATCCATCAAACATCTTCAAACATGATCAGTAAGTATTCATAATAACGATTAAGCATTCTTGGATCTAGTGCTAAAGAACTTAGAGTTCTGCTAAAAGACTAAACAACCGCTAAACCCTACAAAACCATTCTGGGCAAAATTCCCTCTTACTAACCTTCTCTTTTAAAATGGAAACAAGGAGGTCACAGTCTTCGCTCTCTGGACATTTTGCAATTTGTTGTTCCCAAAGTAAGAACTGAATTGTGAAGGAAAGCTTTTAGGTTTTTGGCACCTGATGCTTGGAAAAATTTACAATCTGAACTTCAATTTCAAAACCTCGTACCCTTAACTGAATTTAATGCACGAGTGAAAACTTTGGAGTCCAGACTGTCTGTGTGCAAATGTTTTATATGATTAAGTTTTCTCATCTCATCTCATTATCTCTAGCCGCTTTATCCTTCTACAGGGTCGCAGGCGAGCTGGAGCCTATCCCAGCTGACTACGGGCGAAAGGCGGGGTACACCCTGGACAAGTCGCCAGGTCATCACAGGGCTGACACATAGACACAGACAACCATTCACACTCACATTCACACCTACGCTCAATTTAGAGTCACCAGTTAACCTAACCTGCATGTCTTTGGACTGTGGGGGAAACCGGAGCACCCGGAGGAAACCCACGCGGACACGGGGAGAACATGCAAACTCCACACAGAAAGGCCCTCGCCGGCCACTGGACTCAAACCCGGACCTTCTTGCTGTGAGGCGACAGCGCTAACCACTACACCACCGTGCCGCCGCTAATTTCTGTGTTTTCTATTATTTTATTGTAACTGTGTTGCTGCTGTCTTGGCCGGGTCTCGATCTCAATGGGACTAACCTGGTTAAATAAAGGTGAAAAAAAATTAAAATGCAATGGTATCAAATACTAACAGTGACTGTAAACTTTTCAGTCACTGAAAATTTGATACAGGCAATAAATATCCCTTAGCTGTGACCTTGAAATGACCTTTTGTGAAAAAGTAAGTGACTTCACATAGGAAGTGTATGTGCGAGTCTAAATGTCTTGAACTTTCACATGATAATTTCTGACACAGATAATCACACTGTGGTTTTATCAATAGCACAGATCAATGTTTCATGGAGTATAATATCATGTTTGTGTTTAACAATTGAGGAAATAAAATTGCTGGAGAACAATCTTATCAGTGTGCATCAGCACTCCATCAGAAACTACAGAGAGACTGGTATAATGAAAAGCGTGCGTGCGTGCGTGTGTGTGTGTGTGTGTGTGTGTGTGTGTGTGTGTGTGTGTGTCCATGCAGAGTTCTTCTTCCTCCCAGCTGTAGTGGCTGATGTATGGCCGAGTCACTGCTGCTTGTCAGTTACATATAAAAGCAGATGGAAGTGGCCCCGGGGACGAGGCTCTGTTAATTCAATTAGACTGAAAAATGGTGGACTGACCTGCGCTGAGGCCCTGAAGGCACACGGCCATGATTGATCAGACTCTTGGCTCATCTGAAATGAGAGTTCAGCTTGTTTTCTGTCATTCCCTCAACCAGAGGCACCAATCAGACACTTCATGACTCTGTAAATGCGCCTGGATATCTTTTTTTTTACGATTAAATAAATACAGATTAACATACAGTATGAATCAATAACAGTGAACAAAAGATCATGTAAATTGTAGGCAATTTCATATCGTTTATGTGCACCAAGTAAAAATTCAAGCAGAAATCTGTCTTTTTTTCCAATAATACTTATGTAAAAAAAAAAACACATTCTGCTCACATTACAAATGCGTGGCTGTGGAAGAAGAGGGCGTGTCCTCTCTGTTCCCAATAGAGAATGTGTGGTGAAGAACGGGACAAAATAACACCTGAAACACTTCATCACTTGGAGTCTTCAGTCCCTAAACACTTTTTACGTCTCGGGAGATGGAATGGGAACATTATAAAGTGGGAAATGCTTTACTGTCCCAATTTTTTTTAAATGTATTGCAAGAATCAAAATTGAAATACTTGTTTATTTTAAAAAAATCAAAATTCATGAGGTAAAACATCAAATAATGTATTGTTGTATTGTTTTGAGTGCAATACAGGTCAAAGATTATTGACAAATCATTGTTAGATAGATAGATAGATAGATAGATAGATAGATAGATAGATAGATAGATAGATAGATAGATAGATAGATAGATAGATAGATAGATAGATAGATAGATAGTACTGGGAAATATGCCACTGGTATTTTTCATTCAAACTACATTGAGTAACATATATATATATATGTTATTTACCAGCTGGGAGGTCCGTATGGTGAAATACCGTGACCGAGGTCTTGAAAGTACTGAGCGAGGTCCTCTGGGTCGAGGTCAGTATTCAAGGCCGAGGTCACGGTATTTCACCATACGGACCGACCTTAAGCTGGTAAATAATATATTTATTTTTTTCTTTACCAAATTCTAACAGAAAACGAGAGCGCCCGAAAGAGAAAACCGAGCCGAGCCGCCATTTTGAATCCTCATTCACGGCTGTAATGCAAATTGCTTCCTCCTCGGTATACAAGTGCACTTCCATAGCAGGAAAAACATTACATTTTGCCGCCTATGTAGTCCCTTATTTATACAAAATTGAGTCATTCAGGATTCAGCCATGTTTTTGCTTGGCATTAGCAAGTTGGAGGTTTTTAGCTTTCTCCTGAAATGTTTTCTTTTATTTCTTCTTCCTCAGGGGAGTAAAACTCGCTTTCGCTGTGAACACTGTCGTTATCGCTATCCATGCTGTAAAATTAATGCTATTCTCCTGAGAAATGCGAAAATAAATGTTGACAAAAATTGCTACTATGTTTGTTGTTGTTGTGAACGAGCGAGTCACCAGAGGTCCATAACCGGGGTCTGTAACTGGGGTCCGTACCGTAGGATACAGACCCGCTCGCCAGCCAATCAGAGCACAGGATTTGATGGAAACCGGACCGCGAAAAAAAAATGTGTTTTTTACCAGCTGGGAGGTCCGTATCGTGAAATACCGTGACTGAGGTCTTGAAAGTACTGACCGAGGCCTCTGGGTCGAGGTCAGTATTCAAGGCAGAGGTCACGGTATTTCACCATACGGACCAACCTTAAGCTGGTAAATAATTTTTTTTTCTTTACCAAATTCTAACAGAAAATGAGAGCGCCCGAAAGCGAAAACCGAGCCGAAGCGAGCCGCCATTTTGAATCCTCATTCACGGCTGTCATGCAAATGACTTCCTCCTCGGTAAACAAATGCACTTCCAAGGCAGGAAAAAAACTATATTTTGCAGCCTATGTAGTCCTCTAGTTATACAAAATTGAGTCATTCAGGATTCAGCCATGTTTTTGCTCGGCGTTAGCAACAGTTAGAGGTTTTTAGCTTTCTCCTGAAATGTTTTCTTTTATTTCTTCTTCCTCAGGGTAGTAAAACTCACTTTCGCTGTGAACACTGTCGTTATCGCTGTCCATGCTGTAAAAATTATGCTGTTCTCCTGAGAAATGCAAAAATAAATGTTGACAAAAATTGCTACTATGTTGTTGTTGCGAACGAGCGAGTCGCCAGAGATCCGTAACTGGGTTCCGTATTGTAGGATACGGACCCGCTCACCAGCCAATCAGAGCGCAGGATCTGATGGAAACCAGACTGCAAAAAAAATATTTTCCAATATCTTCACTCGTGAGGAAATTGAAGATTGAGAGGCTCCAACAGAAAGGGAACACAAGCACAGACCAGCCTGAGCACCAAGTCAAGTCAAGGTTGTTTTTTTTGTAGCGCTTTTAACAATAGACATTGTCGCAAAGCAGCTTTACAGAATTTTAATGTCTTTAACCATGAGATAATTTTATCTTTAATCTATCCCCAATGAGCAAGCCTGTGGTGACAGTGGCAAGGAAAAACTCCCTCAGATGACACAAGGAAGAAACCTCAAGAGGAAGAAGAAGAAACTTTTATTTGTCACATGCACACTTCAAGCACAGTGAGGTTCATCCTCTGCATTTAACCCATCTGAAGCAGTGAACACACGCACACACCCAGAGCAGTGGGCAGCCACACTACAGCGCCCAGGGAGCAGTTGGGGTTAAGTGCCTTGCTCAAGGGCACTTCAGCCCAAGGCTGCCCCATGTAACCTAACTGCATCTTTGAACTGTGGGGGAAACCAGAGCAAACCCACAGGGAGAACATGCAAACTCCACACAGAAAGGCCCCCGCTGGCTACTGGGCTCGAACCCAGAACCTTCTTGATGTGAGGCAACAGTGCTAACCACTACACCACCATGCCACCCTAAGTTCTTTTCAACTTTCCCTTACAGTACTTGTTTGCTATTGGTCTTGTGCCGATATTTAGCCGTAGATGGAGTTTACCACCAGACTCAAAAGGGAACCCATCCTCATTTGCATGATAACAGATAACATGATAACAGTTTTAACATGAAGACAGTTTCATTGATGTTTTAAACTCTTCATTGATGGAAACTTGAGTGCAAAACTGTTCATGACAACTGCAGTCCTAAAGTTAGCAAGTCAACTGTCGTCCTCAGCCATAAAAGCATTACTGTAAGTGTTCAGAGCATCTTCCAAGTGTGACTTTCAACTGTCCATATGGGGCCGTCCTCTACAGGAGCAATGTGATGAGACTCCAACCAGGCATAGGGCATCAGGATGGATCAGGCAGGGCCGAGGAGCAGAAGAGGTCAGGATCTCGAGCTCAGGATTGACCACCTGGACTGACTAAAATAAAATCCCACACTGATAACCTTCTTCTCAACAAGTCCAAGGTCCAAGTCATGATCAAGTGTGGCACAGGCTAAGGCACTCTGATAATGGCAGCACAAGAACAGGCCCTAAACACTTGGTCCATAGAGGCAGGTATCTACAACCCGATACCAAAAAAGTTGGGACAAAATACAAATTGTAAATAAAAACGGAATGCAATGATGTGGAAGTTTCAAAATTCCATATTTTATTCAGAATAGAACATAGATGACATATCAAATGTTTAAACTGAGAAAATGTATCATTTAAAGAGAAAAATTAGGTGATTTTAAATTTTATGACAACAACACATCTCAAAAAAGTTGGGACAAGGCCATGTTTCCCACTGTGAGACATCCCCTTTTCTCTTTACAACAGTCTGTAAACGTCTGGGGACTGAGGAGACAAGTTGCTCAAGTTTAGGGATAGGAATGTTAACCCATTCTTGTCTAATGTAGGATTCTAGTTGCTCAACTGTCTTAGGTCTTTTTTGTCGTATCTTCCGTTTTATGATGCGCCCAATGTTTTCTATGGGTGAAAGATCTGGACTGCAGGCTGGCCAGTTCAGTACCCGGACCCTTCTTCTATGCAGCCATGATGCTGTAATTGATGCAGTATGTGGTTTGGCATTGTCATGTTGGAAAATGCAAGGTCTTCCCTGAAAGAGACGTCGTCTGGATGGGAGCATATGTTGCTCTAGAACCTGGATATACCTTTCAGCATTGATGGTGTCTTTCCAGATGTGTAAGCTGCCCATGCCACACGCACTAATGCAACCCCATACCATCAGAGATGCAGGCTTCTGAACTGAGCGCTGATAACAACTCGGGTCGTCCTTCTCCTCTTTAGTCCGAATGACACGGCGTCCCTGATTTCCATAAAGAACTTCAAATTTTGATTCGTCTGACCACAGAACAGTTTTCCACTTTGCCACAGTCCATTTTAAATGAGCCTTGGCCCAGAGAAGACGTCTGCACTTCTGGATCATGTTTATATACGGCTTCTTCTTTGAACTATAGAGTTTTAGCTGGCAACGGCAGATGGCACGGTGAATTGTGTTCATAGATAATGTTCTCTGGAAATATTCCTGAGCCCATTTTGTGATTTCCAATACAGAAGCATGCCTGTATGTGATGCAGTGCCGTCTAAGGGCCCGAAGATCACGGGCACCCAGTATGGTTTTCCGGCCTTGACCCTTACGCACAGAGATTCTTCCAGATTCTCTGAATCTTTTGATTATATTATGCACTGTAGATGATGATATGTTCAAACTCTTTGCAATTTTACACTGTCGAACTCCTTTCTGATATTGCTCCACTATTTGTCGGCGCAGAATTAGGGGGATTGGTGATCCTCTTCCCATCTTTACTTCTGAGAGCCGCTGCCACTCCAAGATGCTCTTTTTATACCCAGTCATGTTAATGACCTATTGCCAATTGACCTAATGAGTTGCAATTTGCTCCTCCAGCTGTTCCTTTTTTGTACCTTTAACTTTTCCAGCCTCTTATTGCCCCTGTCCCAACTTTTTTGAGATGTGTTGCTGTCATGAAATTTCAAATGAGCCAATATTTGGCATGAAATTTCAAAATGTCTCACTTTCGACATTTGATATGTTGTCTATGTTCTATTGTGAATACAATATCAGTTTTTGAGATTTGTAAATTATTGCATTCCGTTTTTATTTACAATTTGTACTTTGTCCCAACTTTTTTGGAATCAGGGTTGTACCACAGTAGACAGGACCCAAGGTGCAGGCTGTGCAAAGATGCCCCTGAGACAGTCCAGCACATAGTAGTGGGGTGTAAGATGCAAGTGGCTGGGATAGTGTACAGGAACATCTGTACTGAGCAGGGACTAGAAGTCCCCAATGGGACATCCCACCAAAAGTGGTTTATAACAGTGGTTGGCTAATCAACCAGACATCATGATGGTAGACAAGGAGCAGAAGAGTGGAGTTGTGATACCTGTAGATGTGGCAATCCCAGCTGACAGTAACATCAGGCAGAATGAATTACCAGAGTCTAAAAGAACAACCTGCACAGATCCATCCATCCATTATCTGTAGCCGCTTATCCTATTAAAGACTAGGTCACAACTGGACGTATGATTTTTTGGCCGTGCGATTTTTGGCGTTTCCCAAATCGCTGCGGTTTTTTTGTTCGTGGAGAAAGACACACGTTGGCCGCAAGTTTGTCTTGCAACCTGAAAAAAACGTAAGCGCCCGTAGAGTTTGTTTGACATGACAAAGAACCTCTGTGGCTGGTCTGTGGCCAGTCTACGGCTCGAAAATCAACACATCACACGTGCACCCTCCGTGCGTTTCTTGCGTTTTTTGCACGTATACCGGCCGTAGGAGCACGTACGGCCGGTTGTGACCTAGGCTTAACTGGCACAGATATGGAAGGTAAATTCCATTTTGGTCCGAGTGGTGATAGGAGCATTCGGGGCTGTGACCCCAAACTGGGATAAAGGTTCCTTTTATTATCATTACTTTTTTTCTGCAGTGTTCCACTTCGTCACAGTACTGAAAGTCTTTAGATATCATTAGATATTGGTTATTTTTGCACTAAAATCACAACAGAAGCGTTACAATCGGGTTATTTTGGTGTCATGCAAAGCCAAAAATGTAGACTCCAGCCATCTGAGTGTGTGCAGTCATTTGGTGTGCAGTCATGTGGTAGGTGGCCAAGTTGTTGATGCTGACAAACCGTGATGAAAATGCTGATAAGCCTGTGCTGCAGGATTACTACACATCCTTTTACGTTAGCCTGGCGTCACAGTGCTGAAACGCACCCAGCAGCTTTACACCTTTCAGCCCCTGCTGCTGATTTACTCGCCAGTCCAACGGCACGCCATAAAGCAGACCAAGAGAGTATTCACAGATTTACAACAGAACAAGTTTTGTTTTTTAGACCAGTTAAGTGAGAAAAAGTGAAGTTTCAGGATAATAACAGGGTTGATAACTTGCTATTTAATGCTAACACAGAGACTGTTGCTAACCGGTTACATTTCTGTTCCCTTTTTTTCGATATTACATAATTTTAGTTTGTCGTGAGTAGAAAGGAGGAGATTGCAAACAACTTCAATCAATAACATCTTGGCTAATATGCTAACAACTTCACTAACTCGCAACGTCATTTGGGCTTTTTGTAAAATTGTGGGTCTAATGGGAAAAAAGAAACATGTTTAAAATAATACTCTTTTGTACTCTTATGAGTTTTAATTATTACTTTTAAACCTTAGCCATGACCAATGGACTTATTCGGCGTGACAGTTGCATCTGGATTTCTACTGTAATGTAGAATGTAATGTTTTTTGTCACATTAGACTTGTAAACACCTTTAAGTTAGTGTGTTACTGAGCTGCCAGTACAAACCCAAAACAAAAACAATTTTACAGCACAAAATGGTCATCCTATACTTCACCCTAATGATGCTACATCTGAATAGAGGTTGTAACTTGTAATTTCTGGAAAGACCAAAGGAAACGCTCTCTCAGCTCAGAACTGCTGTTCAGAAACTCGAGACCGCCTCCCCAACTCCGAGTTCCTCCGGGTTTAGCAAATAAACGTGGCACAGGTTCAAAAATGATGTCGTTACGAGTTCCCACTTCTGGGGTAAGTCAGATGCAGCATTATTCACATTTGTTTTGTAGTGTTGTCCTTAGCAAGCTCCGCTCCCTTTGCTACATTAAGTGCTGTAGTTGTCCAGTGTTCCAAACATAACTTCTCTTCTTGTTCATCACAATCTAGCGATCTGAGGCAGACCTGAAGAGCTTAAGGGACATTCCACCAAATGGGTGCCATTTGCTTGTTGTACCACTCCCAAATTAAACTTAATTTGTTATATCTTTTCAACACTGATTATAATAACACACATATTTAGCTATTCAAAATGTGTATTGGTCAACCTCAGGCTACTATATTTTTTTTTACAAGGTTTGGAAGTCAAAGATGGCTGCGTTTTTTTCAGTATGAGTAACAGGAGTGAAAGTAACAGGACTGAGTTTTTAGCCTAGGATTAGCTAATACATGGAATTAAGCCACATGGCGTCATCGCTAATAGCATGACCACACTTAGCACATTCTAGTGATTTACCAAAAATCTGTATTTTTAAAATAAGCAAATATCATCTAAGAAATAATTTAAGTAACAGGACATTGACCTTATCAGTCAAAGTTAAAAAATCATCAAATATACAGAAAAGTAAATGAGAGAACTAACTTTTGGTCTTCCCATGGCCTTCAGAAGACACAACTGATGTAACTTCCTGTTTAGCATGTGATTTATGGAATGTTCCAAATTTGTCAGATGGGGTAATATGTTTGGGTAACAGGACTGAGTGAAAACCCAGGGACACGACTAAAATGTGTATTTTAACTAAGATATTGTGGATTTCTTATGAAAAAAATATATTTAAACCATGGATAGGATATGGTGTCACACAACAGTTCAAAAGAAATACTGTTTCTGAAGGATTTTAATCATAATATTTCATAGTTAAGTATAAAGTTAGAGTGCGGGGACAGGTAACACATGTTATTTTTCAGTGTTTTAGGTAGTTTTTATTAATCCTTACAATTATATATCTTAAATTTGAAATCAGATCAATGTGCAGGACATTCTGCGTAATAAGGAAATGTATTTTAAAGTACATTTTTATGTGCATTTATACATATAATTTTCTAGGGACGGAAATGGCACTGATCCGGTGGAATGGCTCTTAAGGAGATGTGTGGTTTGATAGAAGTATCTGTATCTCCCGCATCAGTTCACAATGTTGAGGTTGCCTGAGAGGAGGGAGTGGTTGCTGTTAAGAGATTGTAGTTCTATGCACATAAACATGATTTAAAGAATTGCTTCAAATACAAATTAAATATGTCAGATTTTATTAGCCTTTATTCATTTTGGTGCTCCTGTTAGGACCATCAGCGTTTGCCTGTATGTCATCTCAATGCTGAGATGTTGCCACACTTCCTGTTTTCAGAAGCCCTTCTGAGTTGCAAATTAACCCAAAGCTTGTTTGTTAGCATTGGGTCATGTTGCTAAACCTGTGTTGAAAGTTTGGGGTCAACATATACAGCGCTCAGCGTAAATGAGTGCACCCCCTTTGAAAACTAACATTTTAAACAATCTCTCAATGAACACAAACAATTTCCAAAATGTCGACAAGACAAAGTTTAATATAACATCTGTTTAACTTATAACGTGAAAGTAAGGTTAATAATGTAACTTAGATTACACATTTTTCAGTTTTACTCAAATTAGGGTGGTGCAAAAATGAGTACACCCCACAACAAAAACTACTCCATCTAGTACTTTGTATGGCCTCCATGATTTTTAATGACAGCACCATGTCTTCAAGGCATGGAATGAACAAGTTGGCGACATTTTGCAACATCAATCTTTTTCCATTCTTCAACAACGACCTCTTTTAGTGACTGGATGCTGGATGGAGAGTGATGCTCAACTTGTCTCTTCAGAATTCCCCATAGGTGTTCGATTGGGTTCAGATCAGGAGACATACTTGGCCACTGAATCACTTTCACCCTGTTCTTCTTCAGAAATCCAACAGTGGCCTTAGATGTGTGTTTAGTCATGTTGGAAAAGTGCACGACGACCAAGGGCACGGAGTGATGGTAGCATCTTCTCTTTCAGTATAGAGCAATACATCTGTGAATTCATGATGCCATCAATGAAATGCAGCTCCCCGACACCAGCAGCACTCATGCAGCCCCACATAAGGACGCTGCCACCACCATGTTTCACTGTAGGCACCAGGCAGTTTTCTTTGTATTCCTCACCTTTGCGACGCCATACAGTTTTGAAGCCATCAGTTCCAAAAACATTTATCTTGGTCTCATTACTCCAGAGTATAGAGTCCCAGTAGTCTTCATCTTTGTCAGCATGGGCCCTGGCAAACTCTAGGCGGGCTTTTTTGTGCCTGGGCTTTAGGAGAGGCTTCTTTCGTGGACGGCATCCATGCATGCCATTCCTCTGCAGTGTACGCCGTATTGTGTCACGGGAAATAGTCACCCCAGTTTGGCTTTCTACTTCTTTAGATAACTGCAGTGAACTTGCATGCCGATTTTCTTCAGCACTTCTCATCAGAAGACGCTCCTGTCGAGGTGTTAACTTCCGTGGACGACCTGGACGTCTCTGTGAGATGGTTGCAGTTCCATCTTTCTTAAATTTTTGTACCACTTTTGCTACAGTATTCTGACTGATAAGTAAAGCTTTGCTGATCTTCTTGTAGCCTTCACCTTTGTGGTGTAAAGAAATTATTTTCTTTGGGGAATTCTGAAGAGACAAGTTGAGCATCACTCTCCATCCAGCATCCAGTCACTAAAAGAGGTCGTTGTTGAAGAATGGAAAAAGATTGATGTTGCAAAATGTCGCCAACTTGTTCATTCCATGCCTAGAAGACTTGGTGCTGTCATTAAAAATCATGGAGGCCATACAAAGTACTAGATGTAGTAGTTTTTGTTGTGGGGTGTACTCATTTTTGTCAGGACTGTAGCCTGCTGGGGGGTGTGGGTAAATTACCATATGGGCCATTCACATGATGATTTAAGTCTTTTTTTTTTTTTTTCCGCGAATCAGCTGTATGATCCGAGTTGAGCGCATGGCTACTTAACTGCATACAGGCATGTGATTTCACTATGGAATGAGTTACTAAACAGAGCGCAGAGGAGGTGACACACCGCGAAGCAAACAGACACTCGGTATTTACATCGGAGATCAACATTTCTAGCAAAAAAAACGCAACCTCGTTTTCCAGATTGAATGGAATACTTGAATGATCGGATGATACACGGACCGTTCTAGGACTACATTCCATCGGAGGCATTGGTGTGTGCAAGGCGCCGTTTCTCTTTCTGATGGGGTGAGTTTATTAATCTAAGGCTGTGTGGTTATTTTTGCATGTAACGGAGAGTGTTGTGGTTTTGTTAAGCCTAGGTCACAACCGGACGTAAGATTTTTTGGCTGTGTGATTTTTGGTGTTTCCCAAATCGCTGCGGTTTTTTTTTTTGTTCACAGAGAAAGACGCGCGTTGGCCGTAAGTTTGTCTTGCAACCTGAAAAAAACGTAAGTGCCCGTAGAGTTTGTTTGACATGACAAAGAGCCTCTGCGGCCGGTCTGCGGCTCGAAAATCAGCACATCACACGCGCGCTCTCGTGCGTTTCATGCGCGCTCTCCGTGTGTTTCTTGCGTTTTTTGCGTGTAGACCGGCCGTAGGAGCGCGTACTGTACGGCCGGTTGTGACCGAGGCTTTGCATGAAACTAGTGTTGTGTTAGTTGTGTCATCATCGTGCTATCTTTCTTTCTTACGGTGTGAGTAATTTTTCAACCACAAAACGTTAAAGTATACTTTAGGACTTATTTTTGTACTTCATAATTGTGTTGGGCATACTTTGCATGGAAGGAAAATTGACGTGGTGATCTTTGTTTACATGAAAGTAGTATCGTGCTAGCTCGTAGGGGGTGGGGCTTTCCTGAATGTCATGCAAATGAGCAGCATTATGTGCCCGCCCTGCACCCAGAGTAGCTGAGATGGAAAACTTTGAGGGTGATTTTCTCCCTTTCCTGTTTTAAGAAGTATACACTTTCAAAAGGCCACACATTCTTCAAATATTGTCAGATCTCCACATGGAAGGCATCATTGGAAAGCTTAGAAACTGTACTTTCTGAATCTGTCAATAACTCAAAATGCCCTGGGGCAGACATGTGTCCCTGGATTCTGTGATCTGCCACATATATACAGTATTTACATAAATGCCATTTTCTCCAATGCATCCAGGCTCCATTGACTGCAGCAGCTCATGTGTAGTATCTGGACAACACATTGATGTTGACATTAATTTCGCGTGGCAAAACAAAAACACTATTTTATCCCTCTATGTGACTAATATGCCGAAGGCTGGCTATGGGACGGTCGGCTGCCTGGTTCTGCGTCGGCTACATGTAGCATTAAAACATATGATTAAATGATGTCAGGGCAACTATTGGTGTCTACATGAAAACAAATTGTTGTTGACCTGCGAAATAAACTTAGTCGGGGCAAACAGACCCCCACTGGAGATATTCATTAACATTCACTCGAACTTTTGAGTTCACCTGGTAACTAATCATACAGACCCTACACTGTAAACTCAACATAACCAGCTACACAGAGTGGGTTTTGTGCATCAACATAATTTGAAAGGTTACATTCTTGATACGGTATATATAAACTCCCACAGTCGATGACTTACCATCTGTTTCCATCTTGAAAAATCCAACAATAATGGATTGGGGTTTTTTGAAGTCATCTTCCAACCAGTTCTGAGTGTTTTTCTGTTGGCGGTGACCAAGTTTTTGAATGTGCACTGTGCAGCGTTCAATGATGTCCTCCTGTCTTCAGGTGCTGCAAGTCAAGTTCTGATCTGGGCTGGGTTTCCCAAAAGCCTCTTAACACTGGGAGCATCTTAACTCGGAGAGAGAGCATTCATTGTGCTGCTTGCGCTACCATTTGACAATTATCCTTGTGCTACGATGCGTTTGAGAAATGCACCCCTGTTTCTCAGTTGTTTTCTATTAATCTCTTACTTTTTTTGAGGGTGAAAATACCAGGGACTATAAATACCCCGAGTGATAGGGCCTAACGATGCGACTGCGGGAGCCGTTGAACTCTGGATGATGCAAAGAATCCAAGGAAAGTGGAATGACTTCAAATGTACTGGATGTCCAACTTGGCTGTAATAGGTGGTGCTGGAGTGCGTGAGTGGTGGCCATCAAAATCAGTGACTGAGAGTCATAAAAATGTGTCCAAAGTGCACTCTGGGTTCTGCCATGTGGAAATATTGTTTTTAAAAAAAGGAAAACATACAATTCTAATAAAGTTCCTGCACAGCTTTGATGCTTGGACCTGTAATGAGAACATGACCCATAACTGCATGAATTTCTAATCTGAACCTACAGCTTCTGCTTTTCATGCTTCAAGGCACAAATAGATTATTCACAGGAATTTCCTTTCAATTTCAACAAGACGTTGTTACTGATTGCTGGAAAACACTAACAGGAACAGTCCTCCTTCTGGGAATTGTTTTTAACTTGTGTTTTGTTTTTTTCTCTAAATGTTGTTGCTGTGGAAATGGTCTGAAATGAATTTTACAAGAAGAAAGTTTGTCAGAAAGTGTGGATTCATTTTCTATAACAGGAGCTCTGATAGTCATTCACAGAGGCGATTCAAGAGTCTGTTGTGGCCCCAAGCAAAAATTTCCAGGGGGCCCTTCTGACCAGTGTTCATCATCAGTATGTTATAAATAATCTGACACCAACGAAAAATGTATGAAACCAAAGTTTTCTCATCTCATTATCTCTAGCCGCTTTATCCTGTTCTACAGGGTCGCAGGCGAGCTGGAGCCTATCCCAGCTGACTACGGGCGAAAGGCGGGGTACACCCTGGACAAGTCGCCAGGTCATCACAGGGCTGACACATAGACACAGACAACCCTTCACACTCACATTCACACCTACGGTCAATTTAGAGTCATCAGTTAACCTAACCTGCATGTCTTTGGACTGTGGGGGAAACCGGAGCACCCGGAGGAAACCCACGCGGACACGGGGAGAACATGCAAACTCCGCACAGAAAGGCCCTCGCCGGCCACGGCGCTCGAACCCGGACCTTCTTGCTGTGAGGCGACAGCGCTAACCACTACACCACCACCAAAGTTTTTTAAATTCCAAATGTGAAAATACAGTGGTAAAGAACAATAAAAAACATTGTCATCGCAAATCGCCCATTGTTGTTTATTTGATTTAACCTTTATTTTTAACAGGGAGGTCGGCTGAGAGCAAGCTGTCTTTTTCAATTCTCTCTGTCATTGTTTTTTCAAACATAATTTTTTTTCAAATAATATATTTTTGAGACATTTCGGTACATAAAACAGCCCTCAGGCCCCGACTCTCGGGGGGCCCCTGGGCCAGGGAGCCCCAAGCAGTTGCCTCCCTTGCCTGTTCACAAGCTGCACGCCTGGTCATTCGGCTGCAAATCACAGGTTTATTTGAAGAGTTTGGTTCCAAAACGCTATATATCCAATTCCACTGTTTTGAGAAAAAAATCACTTTTTCTGATTACAGGAAGTGATAAAAGGAAAACCACTGCATCCTGTTTTAAAACTTATTGACCAACTCCTTAATGATAATAAACTTCAAAAATGAAATCCAGAACTAATTAACAGCTTTTAACTGAACCAAGTAATTATTTTTTGTCAAGTCGCTACATATCCACGCCACGGCATTTTCCCCCAAAATGCTGCATATCCCTTTCTATTTAAAGTGCATTTAACTGTGTTCTTTCATGACAGATAGCTCTGAAATTGGATATATAATGTGCTTTAGTATCCTGTAAAATGGGCATCGTCAGCCGGTGTGAGTTTATCAGCATGGCAAAACACATGTACATGCTTTATGTGTGCACACAACATCTGGTATTTTCCCGGCACCCGAATGCTGCATTTTCTTCACGTGTTCTCGATTATGATTTGCTTTTGATGGCCTACATTTCTTCCCTACTGGTGAAACCATCACTGCCTCCTCTGTTCCATTGAAATTATTCATAATTCAACCTAAAATTGTCCAATAAATGTGAGAAGTGACGAAGCGATTTCCTACTTCATGGGTGCAGCCATCTTAGAAGACGTCACACTCATGGCGGCCTCTGATTGGTCAAATGGATATGTCTGGTTTTGAGAAAAATCGGTGATGGCACTTGTTGCATTTTGGAATGACAGGCCGTAATGCAGTGTGTAAATCAACGGCAGATATCACATTTTGGTGAAAACTGAATATGGTATGAGTAGAGTAGAGTGGGGTAATACGCCCCCATGGGGTAATACGCCCCTGGCCTGTTTTACCCAAAATAACCACCAGATGGCGCAAAGTTACATTTCTATTGTTGCTATGGACTGGCTTGACAACGGGGATATACAAATATCCACTGTGGATCGCATATCAGCAACACAGCGGAGAGAAATCAAATTTCATGGTAAGTGATATAATTTTCAGATATCAGTAAAACTGTATTTAGATAGCTGCTATTTCGTCAGATATCACAGCTGTGTATGTGGTATGAGTAGACAAGTCAGTACGTTAAAAAAAATACATTAGGTATAAAAAGTTGAATCACATTTTGAAAGTAAGACCTTTTTTTGTAAAAGTGTAGTCTGTAGGGTAAAACGCCCCCTTAATGGCGGGGTAAATGGCCCCCAGGGGGCATCGTTTCCTTTTATCATAATTACTGTATTTCATACATTTCTGAATAGCAGATACATAGTTTTTAATAACATCTCGCTTACCTGGTTGAGTAAAGCAAGTAATTTGAACTTAATATTAAAAATAATTGAAATTTTAAAAAAAATTTGAAATTAAAATGCGAAATATAATAAAATAATGCATCTATTCATTAATTCAGGGATATTTTCTTGTTTCTTTCACATTATAGGCTTAAGTAAACACTTTTGCTATCCAAACAGCTTTTTTTGAGTGAGGGGGCCTATTGCCCCACCTCAGGGGGCCTTTTACCCCACTGGGTTTCCCCTTGGCACAATGTTTGTTTTTGTTAAAAAAAAAAATTAAGTATTAACTTTAGGCAAACTTTAGGTGGCATTATTGTTCATGTCACTGTTGTCAAAACTATGATTAAAATTAAACACATGGTTCATTTCAACTTGGAGAAAAACTGAATTTTCCTTAAGGGGGGCTTTTTCCCCCACTCTCCTCTAAGATATGATAATTGCTGATGGTTTGGTGGCGGGAGTTTCAATTTTTCAAATTTGGTGTTTATCGCGTTTTGAAACCAAACTCTTCATTTATAATTCATGGGCTCGTTCAAATATGTTATCGTTTCTATCGTAACAGCTCATTCACAGGGACATGTACTTATAACAGATGCTCCACTGATAATAAACTGATTTTAAAAACATGTAATTGTTTACGTGGTGAAGTTTTCTATCAGGAGACGCTTATTTTACATTTATGGAAGGAGTCTCCAGTATCAGCGCTTTGTAACAATCAGAAGTAAAGTAAACTTTATGTTTTCACCAGACGAGTTTACGCTTTGACGTTTCTCGGTAACGTGACAAACTGCGGTTTTATTTTTCGCCTGATGAGGATCTTCAAGAGACACTGAGAAAGAGAGAGAATGACTGTTTCAGAGTAGGAATGTAACTATGAAAGGATAAAAAGTAAGACAGACGCATCATTCTTTAATAAATAAAATGTTGTTAAATGTAAATGATGGTAAAAATTGTTGGTAAACTGCTGTGCTGTGGTGTAAGAGGAATAAAACACTTGAGCATGAGCTGAACACACTGAACATATGACAGAAACCAGAAGCAAACGTTGATACTGTAATGTTGAGGGAATGTTTTGCTAATGTTCCTGAGTGAACATATCTGCGCATCACTACTGAGCTAGTCGTTGTTTATATATATTATTATTCTATCCACATTCACTGTATATGAGCAATCATACGCTCTGATTGGCTACTCTACTACTAGGATATCAGCTCATATGCTGTGAGGAGAGAAAAACAAAATGGCAGCACACATCAAGTCAGATATCTCATCTCATTATCTCTAGCCGCAGGCAAGCTGGAGCCTATCCCAGCTGACTACGGGCGAAAGGCGGGGTTCACCCTGGACAAGTCGCCAGGTCATCACAGGGCTGACACATAGACACAGACAACCATTCACACTCACATTCACACCTACGGTCAATTTAGAGTCACCAGTTAACCTAACCTGCATGTCTTTGGACTGTGGGGGAAACCGGAGCACCCGGAGGAAACCCACGCGGACACGGGGAGAACATGCAAACTCCGCACAGAAAGGCCCTCGCTGGCCACGGGGCTCGAACCCGGGCCTTCTTGCTGTGAGGCGACAGCGCTAACCACTACACCACCGTGCCGCCCCAAGTCAGATATATCACTTTGTTATCAAGTATTTAAAAGAAACAGAAATGGCTAAAAGAATATAGTTCTTTCCCCCCCAGTATGTCCTGTTCCACACTCCAGCCCAGTCAGTGGCAGTGATGCACCTTTAAGTTGGTTTGCCAACCGCTAAAATCATCCTGAAGAGGAAAAACAAAATGGCGGCGCATGTTGCTGAACCAACGGAGGATGAAATAAAAACTCTACTTGAAAACAAAACCCCAAAAAATATTTTAAAAAAGCAACAAAATATGGAATGAAAGTATTTGATGGTAAGAACATATCTTTTTTTTATTTTTCAATAATTATTATCACATTTTTCACAAATTGCTCCTGTCATTTTGCCGGTTTGTTTACATTCTAAGCAGAAATGATGTTGTCAGACATTTTGTGGAAAGTGGGCGGCAGGGTGGTGTAGTGGTTAGCGCTATCGCCTCACAGTAAGAAGGTCCGGGTTCGAGCCCCGTGGCCGGCGAGGGCCTTTCTGTGTGGAGTTTGCATGTTTCCTCCGGGTGCTCCGGTTTCCCCCACAGTCCAAAGACATGCAGGTTAGGTTAACTGGTGACTCTAAATTGACCGTAGGTGTGAATGGTTGTCTGTGTCTATGGCCAAGTTTACATTAGACCGTATCTGTCTCGTTTTCTTCGCGGATGCACTGTCCGTTTACATTAAACCGCCTGGAAACGCCAGGAAACGGGAATCCGCCAGCGTCCACGTATTCAATCTAGATCGTATCAGCTCCGGTGCTGTGTAAACATTGAGAATACGCGGATACGCTGTGCTGAGCTCTAGCTGGCGTCGTCATTGGACAACGTCACTGTGACATCCACCTTCCTGATTCGCTGGCGTTGGTCATGTGACGCGACTGCTGAAAAACGGCGCGGACTTCCGCCTTGTATCACCTTTCATTAAAGAGTATAAAAGTATGAAAATACTGCAAATACTGATGCAAATACTGCCCATTGTGTAGTTATGATTGTCTTTAGGCTTGCCATCCTTCCACTTGCAAGTGGTAAGTGATATGCGCTGGGATCACACACACAGCGGCTCAGTCCCAAATCACTGCTCGTGCACTTCACTCGCGCGCTGTGTGAGCTGCGCAGGGCCAGAGTGCACACCCTCCAGAGGGCACTCGCTGTTCAGGGCAGAGTGATTTGGAGCGCAGGATGCCTGCGGAGCTGAGCGTATCCGTGTATTGGTGTTGCTGTGTGCACGCGAATCGTGTATTGGTGTTGCTGTGTGCACGCTAATCGTTTTAAAAACGTTAATCTGATGATCCGCTGATACGGTCTAATGTAAACCCCACCTATGTGTCAGCCCTGTGATGACCTGGCGACTTGTCCAGGGTGTACCCCGCCTTTCGCCCATAGTCAGCTGGGATAGGCTCCAGCTTGCCTGCGACCCTGTAGAACAGGATAAAGCGGCTAGAGATGATGAGATAATTTTGTGGAAAGTTCTTATTTATTGAATTTGCAAAAAAATAAAAAAGCTCTGTTTCTCAAAATCCAGTGAATGTGGATTGAATAAAACAGTTATTCCACTCAATCTCGTCGTACATGGATTATAGACAACTCGGTGCGACGCGCCTCGTCGGCTATCAGCTCATGTACGACTCGATTTCGTGGAATAACTGTTAAATATTTCAGGGGTTTTTTTGCATGGAATGGATGAAAATGTTGACATGCAACACAGTCAAGTGTAATGAATAAAAACTGTAAAATTCGACTTAAATGAAACCTGTTTTCCTGAACTGATGTGTTTTAAGTGCAGCGTTTATAAAATCAGCCACTCAGAGATGAGACTTACAGCCTGAGAGTGTAAACAAGTTAATGCACGTCTCTCTCTCTCTCTCTCTCTCTGAGGAAGAAGATGTGTTTGTTTTCTCTTCAGCCCTAGTGTCGTCTTTCAGGCGTCAGAGAAACAGACCGTGGAGAGGAACGTGCGTCCGACACTCAGCCCTCACTTTAAAGTGCCTTGTGTACACGAGTCACATCACATCGCCCACATCTGCTCGACACTCAGCGTTACACAGGTTTACTCCAAACAAAAACATTTCTCATTGTTAAAGTTTATCTCGTATCTTCTCGGTCTGGTTGTGAACCGACACTCGAACAGAACGTTTATTACCAAGAGACACAAGATAACAAAAAAAAAAACAAGCTTTGATGAATGATTTTGTGAATTTGGATGATAATAAGGATGATACGGAATATTTAAAAATATGAATGTAAATGAAATAAAGCTGTAATATAACTTTAAAAATAAAATAAAATAAAAAATGAAAAACACGTAAACAAGTAAAATATGTAAACTTCCAAACTTATTATTTACTATTATATATTTTCTTATTATTTTTGCTTTGTAATGAATGTTTTATTTAAGCTGTGTGTGTGTGTGTGTGTGTGTGTGTGTGTGTGAAATATATCTAAATATACCTTATAGGTACTATAAATAATATAACTCAAAAATTAAAAATAAAATATCTGAAATATATACAGTAATACAAAATAAAATAATAAACATATCTTTATTTTTGTAAAATGAATAAAAAGGATTAAAAGGGATTTAACCCCAGCTGGAGAGGGTCTGCACTAATTTATGTTTTATTTCCGTGTGTGTGTGTGTGTGTATCTTGGGCCATATGGAGGGATTTACAGGAGGGAAGATTTGAGACAGGGGGTGAGAGGTTGGAGTTCTTTCAGACCTTCTGTTACTGAGATCTCCTAGGGTGTACGTACACACACACACACACAAAAAAAAAAAAATAGAGACACAATGAAAGCGAGTGTGTGGTTCAGTCACTTAACCAGCACAGAGGAGGTGGACCAAGAGTTTCCCAGCATCTAATATTTCATCACCAGAAACTCCTTTTCCACCAAATGTGCAACATCTGCTGGAATTTCACTCAGTTAAACAGATCAACACACACACATATACACACACACACATACACACACACACATATACACACACACTACCTAAAGTGAGCGATGTAGCAGTGCTTTAGTCCTTTACTCTGTCCAGCTCTCGACCGTTAATTTCTCGCAAGAATAATGAAAATACGGCACCAACCAACAAATTAACCACAAAAAGCACTAAACACACCAAAAATGTTTCAGGGTGGAGTTTAAAGACACTCGTCACCTTGGACCTGCTCATTAGGCATCATTTTAAATGTAAATTTTATACCCAGATTTCTCTAACACTGCATTGTTCAAAAAGGCAAGGCAAGTTTATTTATATAGCACATTTCATACACAATGGCAGTTCAGTGTGCTTTACAGAAGTAAAAACAAAAACAGTAAACAATAGAGAAATAAAATTACATAAAATAATTTTATTTTTATTCTAAAACAATTAATTAAAAGAATTAAAAGAAAATAATAAGAATTAAACAATAGTAGAAATAAAATAATAAAATGAAGTAGTAGTTCAAATAGGAGGAGAAAAAAGAAACCAGCAGAATAGAATAAAGAATAAAATAGAATAAAGTTAAAGTAAATTTAAAACATGCAGAGAAAGTAAAGATTATAAAAAATGTAAAGAAGACAATATTAATTATTTAACAGAAAGCATCTGAGAACAGCTTGGTCTTTAACCTAGATTTGAAGCTGCCAACAGCAGGAGCATTTTTAATGTCCTCTGGCAGTTGGTTCCATAGCTGCACTGCATAGTAGCTAAAAGCTGCTTCACCACACTTTGTTTTAACAACAGGTTTTAATAGTAAATTTTTCTGCTGCGATCTGGTAGATCTGATTGGGTTAGGCCGCTGCAACATATCAGAGAGGTAATTGGGCCCTGTACCATTTAGAGATTTGTACACCAGCAGCAATGCTTTAAAGTCAATTCTGTAGCTTACTGGAAGCCAGTGAAGGGACCTTAGAATTGGAGTAATGTGCTCTGTTCTTTTTGTTCGTGTGAGAACCCTCGCCGCTGCATTTTGAACCAGCTGAAGTCGTTTGATGGTCTTTTTTGGCAGGCCTGTGAAAAGGCCATTGCAGTAATCAACCCTACTAGAGATGAAGGCATGTATTAGTTTTTCCAGATCATTTTTTGACATAAGTCCTCTTAGTTTGGAAATGTTTTTTAGGTGATAAAATGCCGTTTTAGTGATTGCTTTCATGTGACTGTCAAAGTTTAGCTCGCTGTCAATGAAAACACCAAGATTTTTAACCATTTCTTTAGTTTTAATCCCTTTTGTGTCAAGAACAGTGGTAATCCTGAGTCTTTCAAACAGCTAGTGTAGTGTCTCATGTGACTAATCCAGAGAAGAAAAAGGAGATGATGTAGTCCGCCGTTGCTGAAAATCAAATCTGTTCTGAGAAGGTTCACATGATGAACCAGCTCTGATCCAGCACCAGCACTCCTCTCTTCCTCCAGACTCTAGGATCTTGATTTCCAAATGAAATGCAAAATTTACTGAAAAGAGGATTTTGGACCACTGACCAACAGTTCAGTTCTTTCTCTCCTTAGCCCAGGTAAGACGCTTCTGACGCTGTCTCTGGTTCAGGAGGGCCTTGATATTAGGAACGCAACAGTTGTAGCCCCTTTCCTGAAGACATCTGAGCGTGGTGGCTCTTGATGCACTGACACCAGCCTCAGTCTACTCCTTGTGAAGCTCTCCCAAGCTCTTGAATTGACTTTTCTTGACAATCCTCTCAAGGCTGTACTCATCCCTGTTGCTTGTGCACCTTTTCCAGCCAGCCTTTTCAGCAATGACCTTCTGTGGCCCTCCCTCCTTGTGGAAGGTGTCGAAGGTCGTCTTCTGGGCCAGCGTTTCTCAACCTTTTTTCAGTCACGGCACGCTTCAGAAGTATGCATATTCTCAAGGCGCCCTCATATAAAATATACGCAGTCATGCTGACCATACGCTGACCCCGGCAGTGACGTTGTGACATGGGAAAGGGGGCCGTGAGACAAATTTTGATGATGCATGAGGCGGCGATGATCTGCATTAGTGTAACTATAGTTTTTTGGAATTCTAATTCATTTTATTGATTTCAATGTTAGAATATATAATTTTTTGACGGCACCCCTAACGAAGCCAGACAGCGCCGCGGCACCCCGGTTGAGAAAGGCTGTTCTGGACAACTGTCAAGTCAGCGGTCTTCTCCATGATTGTGGTTGCATGGACTGAATTAGACCGAGAGATACATGGAATTTATACTGTTTTACTCAAACTCCAAATGAAATATTCTAATAATTTGAGATACTTTTTGCACTGTAGGCCATAATTATCTCATCTCATCTCATTATCTCTAACCACTTTATCCTTCTACAGGGTCGCAGGCAAGCTGGAGCCTATCCCAGCTGACTACGGGCGAAAGACGGGGTACACCCTGGACAAGTCGCCAGGTCATCACAGGGCTGACACATAGACACAGACAACCATTCACACTCACATTCACACCTACGCTCAATTTAGAGTCACCAGTTAACCTAACCTGCATGTCTTTGGACTGTGGGGGAAACCGGAGCACCCGGAGGAAACCCACGCGGACACGGGGAGAACATGCAAACTCCACACAGAAAGGCCCTCGCCGGCCCCGGGGCTCGAACCCGGACCTTATTGCTGTGAGGCGCCAGCGCTAACCACTACACCACCGTGCCGCCCCCAGGCCATAATTATCACAATTACAATTAAAAAATGCTTGAAGCATTTGTTTCCATGCAATGAGTCTAGAATATATTAAATTTTCACTTTCTTAAATAACTGATGGAAAATATTGAACTTTTTTATGATATTCTAAATGTTTTAAATGCACTAGCACTGCTGATATACTGTATAGAAGCTGCATAATAAAAATTTACATGCTGAGACACTAAAAGCAGAAGTTAAAAATGATCAGCCAATAAAGTACGCGGTTTCAATAATGCCTCTATCACACAGTTAAACCGTGGCCGTGTAGAGGTCATTAAAACCTCAGTGTGGCCGTTAAAACTGGATTGAAGGAGGAACAAGAGCTCATAACTTATCATGAAGTGAGCAACAAACACTCTTCCCTTTTAAAAGAAAAAAACAATAATGTTCTCCAACCCATCATGTCTGAGCTGTGGTTCCTTCTGGCTCTCGGCTGGAGGTTCACTATCTCTATTTCACGTCACCTCTACTTTTTTTTTCTTTAAAGCTATTTCAGGACATTGAGGCCTGGCACATGCGGTACATTCTCACATACCAGCTTCCTGTTTTGTAGGCACCCACACACTCGTTCTCACAGTACAACATGTCGCTTTTTTTATTTTCTCTTCCCTAGTCTGTCACATGTGTAGAAAACACACATGACTGGTAGTGAGTGTTAAATATACACACTTCCTTTGGAAATCAGTATTACAGAGCCAAGAAACTTCCCCAAATAAGAATGCTAATACAGAAAGATCTTTTTTTTTTTTTAATTAAACATACTGGATTGAGGTTGGATTTGGAATTACTGGCTTGAGGGTCGTCTCAATGCTCGTCTTTAAAACATCTGGCATCCTCTGTGGTGTATGATCAAAATTCATGCTTAGACATTATGAAGGCTGGATTAGACCAGGCGGCACAGCACGGTGGTGTAGTGGTTAGTGCTGTCGCCTCACAGCAAGAAGGTCCGGGTTCGAGCCCCGTGGCCGGCGAGGGCCTTTCTGTGCGGAGTTTGCATGTTCTCCCCGTGTCTGCGTGGGTTTCCTCCGGGTGCTCCGGTTTCCCCCACAGTCCAAAGACATGCAGGTTAGGTTAACTGGTGACTCTAAATTGACCGTAGGTGTGAATGGTTGTCTGTGTCTATGATGTGTCTATGTCTGTGATGACCTGGCGACTTGTCCAGGGTGTACCCCGCCTTTCGCCCGTAGTCAGCTGGGATAGGCTCCAGCTTGCCTGCGACCCTGTAGAACAGGATAAGCAGCTACAGATAATGGATGGATGGATGGATTAGGCCATATTTCAGATCACATTTTGTATGGTTTGCTAGTTCACTAACTCGCTAGTAACCTATTCTGACAGCAAGCAAAATAGATCTCAAATTCTTAAAACTTTGAACTGGTATCTTACAAAATGCTTAACTTAATGTCTGGGTCACATAAAAGCTGGATTAAACTATATAATTTAATTTTACTGTTGTGCTTAATGCTAACGGTGCATGAATTAGCTCGCTAGTAACTCAGTTTCACAGAAAATTTACAGACAAGGCTGTAGCTTAGCAACTGGCCCTTGGGCATAAGCTAATAAAGCCTGCGGTTAATTAGCACATCAGTATTATGTCTTGATACACAGTGTAAATACATAGAGACAGTCAGAATGAGACAGAAATAATGGAAACGTCAACATTTTCCTCAGATGTGTTGATAAATGTGTGAGAAAACGCTCAAGATCATTAATATTACACTTTAATTACACTTAGCATCAACCGCTAACTCCTGTTTGTTCTGAATCATTGAGAAACATCAACAAACATCAGTGCTGCTGGAAATCATATGGATCACATGACCATGACGGGATTAAGGATTTGTAACTGTGTCTTCTGTAAGGCTCAAGTGAACTGCTAATTAGCTGATTAGCATGCATGCTTTTAGCTAATGAATAGGTGACAATAGCTAAAAGTTTTCTGTTTTCTTTATTTATAACTGCTCTTTGTACCATAGTATCTAAATACTTCAATAACTTTTAGCAATCCCTGCTAAGTACAAGAATCCATCATACTTAAGAACACTTCTCTTGAGTGCACTCAAACACAAGCATTTGGGACCCTGGATTATCCAGTTAGCCCAAAAGAGTAAGGCTACATCCACACGACAACGGCAACGAGATGTTATTTAAAAATATATCGCGTCCAAATGGGCAACGATCAGTAAAATATCAGGTCCATATGGTAACGCAACGCTTGCTGAAAACGATGCGATACACATGCCACACCTCTAGGGGCGCTGTAAGACAGTCCCTTCGGAGACACCAGAACAATAGAAGAAGTAAGGACGCATGCACATAAACTATTATGCACGAGACTTCATATTAGCCACAAAGTCAGGAAAATCTGTTCGTAAAATTACATTATAATGACCAAATACAATGAAAAGTATTTTTCCAGTCTCACCTGTGAAAGGTAATCCCATGTGATCTCGTTTGGACGGCAAACCTGTTGGTACAGTTAAACGCAGCTAATCTTTATTCTCCGCTTTGACCTCTCCAATATGGCGGCGAGGATGACGTATGATTCTACACGGAAGGCGGCGTCTTTAATGGTCCGGAATAAATTGAATACTACACGTTGATGGATTAATTTGTTGTTTCTCACCTGTGAAAGGTAATCCCATGTGATCTCGTTTGGACGGTAAACCTGTTGGTACAGTTAAAGGCAGCACATGAATCTTTATTCTCCGCTTTGACCTATCCAATATGGCGGCGAGGATGACGTATGATTCTACACGGAAGGCGGCGTCTTTAATGGTCCGGAATAAATTGAATGCTACACGTTGATGGATTAATTTGCTCCTCTACGCCCTTTTTGAGGAATGTATTGTCGGACTTAAATCAACATCTGAAGAGGTGAGATCGCTCCTTTTTTTCCCTATTTTTGCTGGTGGGATTGACTCTGCCCTAAGGGCTATTCTCTCTCTCTCTCTCTCTCTCTCTCTCTCTCTCTCTCTCTTTGCACCATTACACAATAAATATTCACAGTGAAAATATTTTGTAAGCGCGTTTCATGAACCAAGTTATAGGATTTGTTGACAACTCGCATCGCATCGCAATGAGAAGATCATTGGCACTACTGGTGTTAAGAATCAGACCATTTCATAAATGAATATTTTGCTGTAGAGCTGCAGTGTTTGTACAATTGCATGTTTTTGCTTCACTATTACTGTCACTATTCTGCTTCTTGCATTACTACTGTGAACTAACACTGAACATAATAATAATAATAATAATAATATCCAAGCTCGTGTTTCACTCTCACTAGTGCTCTGTAAGGCTTTTTCCTGGTGATATTCGTTACACTTCTACCCGGCGTGAAGCACTCACAGTCATGTGGTTGTGACGTCATCGTAAACAAATCCGTTCTACTCATCCAGACGACTTCACAACGGCAACGTTGCCAGATCTTTCCACTCTGGAACCCGTTCTCAAAAAGATTGCGTTTTGGGCACCCAAAACGCCGGTGCCGTGTGGACGCCAGGCCTAAACGATAAGCAATTGTATCGGAGTCACCTGAATCCGTTGCCGTGTGGACAGGGCCTCAGTCATGCTAATCTCATCAGTGTCTTTGCTAATATAAAGGACTGTCAATGTGTGTTTGTGTCATAATGAGGCCTAAGAGCTTTCATTAAGTCACTAAATTCATGCTAAATACCCAAACAGGAAGTACTTATCAAGGAACAACACCAAGGATTAGTCAAGGATTAGCCAAAGAATTATCGTTCACAACATGCTCATGAATGTGTTCTTGAAAAAATTCCTTTAGCCTGTCAGCCTCTTTTCAGAGATTCATCTCGAGTCAGAGTCTCATCTCATCTCATCTCATTATCTGTAGCCGCTTTATCCTGTCCTACAGGGTCGCAGGCAAGCTGGAGCCTATCCCAGCTGACTACAGGCGAAAGGCGGGGTTCACCCTGGACAAGTCGCCAGGTCATCACAGGGCTGACACATAGACACAGACAACCATTCACACTCACATTCACACCTACGCTCAATTTAGAGTCACCAGTTAACCTAACCTGCATGTCTTTGGACTGTGGGGGAAACCGGAGCACCCGGAGGAAACCCACGCGGACACGGGGAGAACATGCAAACTCCACACAGAAAGGCCCTCGCCGGCCACGGGGCTCGAACCCGGACTTTCTTGCTGTGAGGCGACAGCGCTAACCACTACACCACCGTGCCGCCCTAAGTAGGGAGTCATTTAAGATATTGGTGCAGTGAATTGTTTGTTATTCAGATACCGTACAAGAGCCATTTAATTTATTCAGTGAGCCGTACAGACAGTAATGTAAGCCATTCAGATATTCATAGAATGAATCGTCTGCTTTTCAGACATATTAAAAAAGTCATTAATCAATTCGGAGAGTCAGTTAGAGAGTCATTTACATACAACTCCAAATCAGAAAAATTTGGGACAGTGTGTTGAAACTGAAATTAAAACTGATGTAAATTATTTGTAAATAATCTTTAGCCTGTATTTCATTCAAAACAATACAACAGCACATTATTTTATGTTTTACTTCATTAATTTCATTGTTTTTTTTTAAATAAACACATTTCAATTCTGATTCTTGCAACACATTTAAAATAAATAGTTAGGACAGTAAACCATTTCCCACTTTATAATGTTCCCGTTCCTTCTCCCAACATGTAAAAGATGTTTATGGACTGAAGACTCCAAGTGATGAAGTGTTTCAGGTGTTATTTTTGTCCCGTTCTTCCTGTAAACAGGTCTTAAGGTGTGTAACAATTCGGGGTCGTCACTGTCATATTTTTCATTTCTAAATTCTCCACACATTCTCTATTGGGGACAGAGCAGCCACGCCCTTTTCTTCCATGGCCACACCTTTATAATGTGAGCACAATGTGGTTTTGCATCGTCTTGTTGAAATCTCCCTGGAAAAGATGTCGTCTTGAAGGCAGCAGATGTTGCTCCAAAATCTCAGTGGACTTTTCTGCATTAATGCTCCATCCCAGAAGTGTAAGTTACCTTTGCCAAGGGCACTGACCCAACCCCATACCACGACACATGCTGGCTTTTGGACTTGTTCCTGGTAACAGTCTGGATGGGCCTTTTTGCCTTTGGTCCAGAGCACACAGTGTCCATTTCTTCCAAAAAAAAAAACAAAAGACCTGGAATATTGATTCGTCTGACCACAATACCCGTTCCCACTGTGTGATGGTCCATCCCAGACGCCTCTGAGCCCAGAGAAGTCGACGGCACTTCAGGACACAGTTGACATAAGGCTTCCTTTTTGCACAGTAAAATTTTAACTGGTGTTTGTGGATGTAACTCTGTATTGTAGCTTGACAAAGGTTTGCCAAAGTAATCCTGAGCCCATGTGGTTCTATCAGGTGTAGATGAATGATGGTTCTTGATGCAGTGGGGGATCGGAAAGCACGGGGGTTCAGATTAGGCTTGAGCCCTTTACACACCAAAATTTCTCCAGGTTCCTTGAATCGTTTAATGATATTATACACCATAGAGGGTGAAATATCCAAACCCCTTCCTGTCTTTCTTTGAGGAACATTGTTTTTAAACAGTTCAATAATTTTCTCACACATTTGTTGACAAACTGGAGATCCTTGGCCCATCTTTACTCCTCAAAGTCTAGGCTTTTCCTGGATACTGATTTTGTACCAAATCATGATTACAGTCCATCTATCCATCCATTATCTGTAGCCGCTTTATCCTGTTCTACAGGGTCGCAGGCAAGCTGGAGCCTATCCCAGCTGACTACGGGCGAAAGGCGGGGTTCACCCTGGACAAGTCGCCAGGTCATCACAGGGCTGACACATAGACACAGACAACCATTCACACTCACATTCACACCTACGCTCAATTTAGGCTACGTTTACATTACGTCGAATCAGCGGATCATCAGATTAACGTTCTTAAAACGATTCGCGTTTACACTAAAACCGTTAGCCGTGCACACAGCAACACCAATACGCGGATACGCTCGGCTCCGCAGGCATCCTGCGCTCCAAATCACTCCACCCTGAACAGCGAGTGCCCTCTGGAGGGTGTGCACTCCGGCCCTGCGCAGCTCACAGAGCACGCGAGTGAAGTGAACAAGCCACGATTCGGGACTGAGCCGCTGTGTGTGTGACCCCAGCGCATATCACTTATTACTTGCAAGTGGAAGGATGGCAAGCCTAAAGACAATCATAACTACACAATGGGCAGTATTTGCATCAGTATTTGCAGTATTTTCATACTTTTATACTCTTTAATGAAAGGTGATACAAGGCGGAAGTCTGCGCCGTTTTTCAGCAGTCGCGTCACATGACCAACGCCAGCGAATCAGGAAGGTGGATGTCACAGTGACGTTGTCCAATGAGACGCCAGCTAGAGCTCAGCACAGCGTATTCGCAATGTTTACACAGTACCGGAGCTGATACGATCTAGATTGAATACGTGGACGCTGGCGGATTCCCGTTTCCCCGCTTTTTCAGGGGGGTTAATGTAAACGGACAGTGCATCCGCGAAGAAAACGAGACAGATACGGTCTAGTGTAAACGTAGCCTTAGAGTCACCAGTTAACCTAACCTGCATGTCTTTGGACTGTGGGGGAAACCGAAGCACCCGGAGGAAACCCACGCGGACACAGGGAGAACATGCAAACTCCGCACAGAAAGGCCCTCGCCGGCCACGGGGCTCGAACCCAGGACCTTCTTGCTGTGAGGCGACAGCGCTAACCACTACACCACCGTGCCGCCCCAGAACGATATTTAGCCAGCCAATTCATTTAACCATGCTTTCATCAAACCTTATTACAGCTGTATTTATTAAAGTTTATTTTAACCCTACACTCACATTTTCATGTTAAACAATCTGCTTCATATTAGCTTTGTCTCAGATTATATGTACACTCACTAGAAGAGCCAACAATCTCTGCTACTTCCTTTCAAGCTTTATTTTTCTTCATAATGTCTCTAATGAAAGCTTGTATATGACAGGATAAGACGAAACCACGCTCAGAAGATTTTCTTCCATGTTTATGGGAAATAATTGCAAGTAGGAACTAAAGTTGTGAGCAGGGAACTGAGTGGATGTCAGACCACACACGCCATATGATCGGTCCGAGGAATCACTCGAGCTGATCATTTGGATTTTGGTTTTTGGGGTTTTTTTTTGCTCCTTTACGGCGTGATACCTAATGTGCATGGAAATGAGAATATCTATCACACTAAAGCCACCAGCCAGTTATGGTGAAGGCTAACACCTGCTAGCATAACTGTTTACTGGCTTTAATATCAGCTAGCAATGTAAGCGCTCCCTAATGCTAGCTGAACTAACTAACCATAACAGCATAATGGTAGCGAGAATGCTATCAGAGGTTTTGCCTGGCTAACATCACCTGGCTAAGTGTGTGCTTTCTTTCTTTCTTTCTTTCTTTCCCCAATGGGATAAAAGTATTGGCACCTACGGCTTTATTTGGGTTGCCACCATTAGAACAAGCTCGCTGTGTCTCGTGCTCAGTAGTTCACCCTGAGAGAGGGAGGGGGAATAAAAGGATAAAAAAGAGAGACAGAAAGAGAAAGTTGAGAAAAGGAATGTACAGAGGAGACGAGATTAGAATCGCATTGTCCCTATCTGATTAAATTCATGCAGTCTACACTACATAATAATCACTGTGTATTTGTTAAAAGGCTGAATCTCAATGTTAAGTTGAAGAACAGAGGTGCCTTAGAGACTTTTTTTTTACCCAGTAATAATTTATTTGATCAATTTTCTTGGATATAAAAAAATTATTTATTGTCATAAAAATGTCATATGACTGTAAAACTAGCAGCTCAGGTAATGTGGAACTGAAAGACAGGTTTGTGACTACACAAGGCGCGTTTATTCTCAGTTTACATTCACTTTTTCAGTGACTTTATATACCGGTAGGTGCACACACACACACACACACACACACACACACACACACACACACACACACACATATGCCCCTTTTCCACCAAATCAGTTCCAGGGCTGGTTCGGGGCCAGTGCTTAGTTTGGAACCGGGTTTTCTGTTTCCACTGACAAAGAACTGGCTCTGGGGCCAGAAAAACCGGTTCCAGGCTAGCACCAACTCTCTGCTGGGCCAGAGGAAAGAACCGCTTACATCAGCGGGGGGGGCGGAGTTGTTAAGACCAACAACAATAACAAGACCGCGAAAGATCGCCATTTTTAAGAGGCTTGAAGCCGCAGCTGTACAAACGCGAAGTCATCCATTATTATTATTATTATTATTGTTGTTGTTGCTGCTGCTTCTTCCGTGTTGTTTTTGCTTCGATATTCGCGCCAAGGTTTAAGCAAACGTAGCGATGTAACTGACGTATACAGCGACGTAATGACGTATACAGCAATGTAATGACGTGGCACCGCGAGCGATGGAAAAGCAAACTGGTTCTCAGCTGGCTCGCAAGTTGAACGAGTTGTGAACCAGCACCAGCACTGGCTCCGAACCAGCCCTGGAACTGATTTGGTGGAAAAGGGGTAACACACACACACACACACACACACACACACACACACACACACACACACACACACGGCAGTGGGTTGCCAGTAATCAGACACAGGTGAAACTCATCACATGTTACCTGCCAGTTCTAACTGACTCTTCACCGCCCACAGCTGGCGCTTGATCACATCCAATCATGCCCCCTAAAAACACATGCCCCCACTGCCCAAATCAGGCCAGGGAGCTTGGTGGGAGAGGTAATCTAACAACACCATCTTCACCCCAAGTCTGTGGACCAGCTCGAACTTAAAGGGATGAAGAGCCAGATACCAACCAGTGATCCATGTGTTGGCATCCTTCATGCAGTGGAGCCCTTGGAGTGGGGTGTGGTCAGAACAGAGAGTGAGGGCATCCCAGAAGATAGTATTGGAGAGTGAGGACCACCCATTTGATGGCCAGACACTCCTTCTTAATTGTGCTGTACTTACTATCCCACACCAAGAGCTTGCGGCTGATGTACAGTACCAGGCACTCCTCCCCCTCTACCACCGGGGACAGAATGGCCCCCAGCCCTCTGTCCAATGCTCCAGTCTGCAAGACAAAAGGGAAAGAAAAGTCAGGGGAATGCAGCAGTAGGCCCCCACACAAAACTGTCTTTACCTGAGCAAAAATCTGTTTGCACTGCTCCATCCACTGGACCGGATCTGGTGCCCCCTTTTCAGTGAGGTCAGTCTGCAGGCTGGTGATGTCTGAAAAATTACATACCAACCTCCTGTAATAGCCAGTCAGTCCCAGGAACTGCTTCACTCCCTTTTTGGTCTTGGGTCTCAGGAAGGCCGCAATTGCTGCAGTCTTATCAATTTGGAGACACATCTGCCCATGACTCAAGTGGAAACCCAGATACCATCCTTCCATCTGCCCAGCTGCACACTTCTTTGGGTTTGCTGGGAGTCCCGTGCATCTCAATGATTTCAGGACAGACCTCAGATGTTGTCAATGCTGCTGCCTATCATTACTGTAAATAAGGATGTAATCTTAATAGGTAGTGACAGATGCACTGTGTGGGTGGAGGATTCTGTCCATGAGTTGTTGAAAGGTTGCTGGGGCTGCAAACAACCTAAACAGAAGTGTGACAAATTGGTGTAGCCCAAATGGAGTGGAAAAGGTTGTTGTTGTTTTTCTCATGATATTGGAGTCAAGGGAATCTTTCAATATCACTTAGTCAGATCCAGTGCTTGTCAGCCCTGTGATGACCTGGCGACTTGTCCAGGGTGTACCCCGCCTTTCGCCCGTAGTCAGCTGGGATAGGCTCCAGCTCGCCTGCGACCCTGTAGAACAGGATAAAGCGGCTAGAGATAATGAGATGAGATGAGATCCAGTGCTGAATAAAAGTGAGCCACGCCTAACCGATTGAGCAATTCATCAATACAAGGCATCAGATATGCATTTAGACACTGCATTGTCTTTTCTAAAGTCCATACAGAACCGGACTGACCTGTCGGTTTTGGGAACCAAACCCACCGAGCTGCTCCATTTGCTGTGTGACTCAATTACCCCTATGTTGACCATAGCCTTGAAGTTCACATTTTACAGAACTACTTTTTTTGTGTTCAGGTAGCCAGAATGGGCAGCTGCAGACCACCACATCTGGAGGAGTCTGAATGTGGTGATCTATCAGGGTAGTGCAACTGAGTAGAGGTGAAAACACATCTGAGAATCCCTCCTGTCCCCTCACAACCTGTACTCTCTGGGACAGTGGAAGGTGATCTCCACAGGGGACCAGGGTGAATTGGGCCACATTTTTTAGACTTACAGTACCTCCAGTCCCAGCTCCTCTCTCTCAGGAACCACTATCACTAGAGCTACAGGAACCTCCTCTCTCCATGGTTTCAGGAAATTAAGGTGGTAAATCTGAAGTGCATCGCCTGTATCTATTTACCTGACCTCTGGGTGCTCTGGTTTCTCCTACAGTCCAAAGACATGTGGTTAGGTTAATATGGGATGGCCTTGAGCTGAGGTGCCCTTGAGCGAGGCACCGAACTCCCAACTGCTCCCCGGGTGCTGTTAGCATGGCTGCCCACTGCTCTGGGTATGTGTGTGTGCTCATTGCTCACGTGTGTGTGCATATGTGTGTTCACTGCTTCAGATGGGTTAAATGCAGAGAGGAATTTCACAAGTGTGTGATGAATAAAGTTGTGCTTTCTTTCTTTCTTTCTTTCTAGTCAACTTCTCTGACTTGCTGTGTGACTTCAAAGGGTCCTTGCGACTTTGTGAGTAATTTAGAGATCGACGTAGGAAACAAAATGAGCACTTTATCTCCCAGTGCAAATTCCTGTATTCAAGTCCCCCATTATGCAGCCAGAATTGCCATTCTTGTACCCGCAGCAGTTTCTCCTGGGTTAGGTAACTCAGTATGTGGAGTTTTGCTCTCAGGTCAAGAATGTACTGAATTTCCTTTTTATTCACAGAAGGTCCCTGCCCCCAATTTGCCCTAATGATATCCAAGATGTAACAAGGCTTGCAACCATAAAATAATTCAAATGGGGAGAACCTCTCATTCAGCAAATAAGAGGGGCCACCTGTCCCAATTTCTAGCGTCCCCATGAATGAACTTACAAATCAGGTTTTTAAACATCTGATTCAGTACATTCTGGTACAAATCAATTTACTCAATCTGATATCGATTAATTGGAGAGAGAGAAAGAGAGAGAGAGGCAGTTAGTGGCAGGACTGGCACAGAGGCAAAAAGGGGTGAAGGGACACAAGTTCAGGGCATGGGTTTCGGGGGAATTGCCCCTCACTTTCATGGTACAGGGATAGGGGAGGGGTGAGAAGACACAGGGGAAGGAAGGGGGCACCTACTTCTGGAAACATCACCAGATGGTCCTCTACCAGCAGGACCGCTTCCTCCACCGACACTAGACGGTGGTACTGGACCCAGGTCACCACTCCTTCCAACAGCCGAATGATAAACTGCTCCAGTACCACTCAACTGATGATGTCATCGGCATCACACTCTTCTGACAACAGCCACCATTGGCAAACATCTCAGAGTTGTTGGGAAAGGTGAACAGGCAGCAAGTCTCACTGTATGCCAACACATGGAAGCACTGGTGATGTTGTTCTGGGGTACAGCTGACCTGCTGCACAATAGCCCACGTCAGGTCCAGATATTCCAGCAGGTTGGTTGCTGGGAGCTGTGGAGCAGTGATAGGAGTGGCAATAGGCAGACTGACTACTGCAAGCATGGCCACGAGCTCACTTCAGTGACACAAACAGCTCCCTGAAGACCTCAGGGTTGTCCTGTGGACCTGTCATGAGCAGCATGATATGGGATGGGGCTGAAGCATCCATTATAGCTGCCACTTGAGTATTCACTGGCTGGACCAGACTTTGGATCACCTGATGTTCCTCCCTATGGGGCTAGAGCAGAGCTGAGAAGTGCTGCTCCTGTTCTTCACAGAGTGCAATAGGGCCTGATGTTGGATTTAGTGGGTGCTGACAAGGGTCTGGAGGATCTCAGCGCCTGGCGTGGAGTCCACTCTGTAATGTCATTTTTAATGTCAATTTAAATTCAGTTTTTTTCATAGATCATGGTTATGGAAATAGTATTTTCTGGTTGCATTTGCATTTTTATGTTTTTGTTTTATTTATGATATTCTTCATTTATTTAATTTTCTATTTTTTTTCTTTTACAGATAAATAGATGAATAATGTTTTATGAAATATTATGGATTTTTTTACACAAATTTTAAATGGATTTTCTGAATATAAATATTGGTGAAAATGAACAATATGGGTTTATTTATCTATCTATCTATCTATCTATCTATCTATCTATCTATCTATCTATCTATCTATCTATCTATCTATCTATCTATCTATCTATCATTTATTTGATTTATTATTTGTTTGTTTTGGTTGGCTTTTAAGTATTTAAGTTGATTAAGTTGAAAGAAGTCCTTTCCTTTTTTACCATTTTTTAAAAAGGATTTTTAATTTAAAAAAAAAAAAGTGGTGGAGATTTTTTTATGCATTTTAATGCATGTATTTCCTTTTTTATCTTTTAAATAGATGGATATGTATTTTTCTTTTTTAAACAGATTTTTATTGAAAAGGTGTTTAAAGTAGATCAAGTTTTATTTGTATTTAATACTTGGATAAATCTGGATAAATTTTTAATTATACAATTTTAAAACTTTTAAACCATTTTATTTTACAATGCTTATTGTAAATCTGTGTGTGTGTGATTGTGTGTGTGTGTGATTATGGTGAATCTGCTGGGTTCACCAGGTTTCTCTGCCACTCTCAGAACTGCGGTGAGGATCAGACAGGTGGAGTGTGCAGAGAACTGCGGTGAGGATCAGACAGGTGGAGTGTGCAGAGAACTGCGGTGAGGATCAGACAGGTGGAGTGTGCAGAGAACTGCGGTGAGGATCAGACAGGTGGAGTGTGCAGAGATGAAAGTGTGCAGAGATAAAAGCTGATCATGTGACCATGCCAAAGCCACATCAACACTGTGGAGTTACAGGAAACACCTCCTATCATCATCACCATCATCATCCTCATCATCATCTCTGAGCTGACAGGAGTGAAAGCTGATGTGGTCTTCTAAAGGTTTCTGTGTTCTGAGATGCTTTTCTGCTCACTGCGTGTGTAAAACGTAGTTTTTTGAGTTACTGTCACCTTCCTGTCAGTTTGAAATGATCTGGCCGTGTTCTCCTCTGCATGATTTATACACTGCACTGCTGCTGCTGCTGCTGCTACATGATTGGCTGATTGGAGAGTGACATGCATAAGCAGGTGTTCCTTATAAAGTGGCATTGTATTTATACTACTATCTGTCATACTACTGACAATAATGATGAGAATGTACCACAGAGGAAAAGCTGCAGTCTACAGACAACTGTGTGTGTGTGTGTGTTTCTATACCTGACGCTGATAAAGACCCGTCTGTTTCTGAGTCTGACACGTTAATTACAGAAAAAAAGAGACGCTGCAAAGGGAATTATCCAAACAAACCTCTCTCTCTCTCTCTCTCTCTCTCTCTCCTCGCAGTGTTTGTTGCACGTCAATAAAGAATGAACTTTGGGAGGAATTCATTTCTGATCCAAACCCTGTGTTAGAAAGAACAGCATGAATCAGGAATGAGAGAGAGAGAGAGAGAGAGAGAGAGAGAGAGAAACTCCTTCATATCTGACCAGAGGAAGTGTGTGAAATCAGGAGGGAAACAAAAATATTACACCCCAACAAACTGACAGGGATTATGGTTGCCAGATTGTTTTTTTTATCCTGTTATAGGTACAAATGTTAAGGAATGTGTGGGACGACAAATCTCTGTATTATACCACACACACACACACACACACACACACACACACACACATAAAAGCAGATTCCTCCCTGTCATCAGGCGCCGAGGCCCAGGTTCTCAGCTCGCCGGCTCTGAGTGAGTGTGAGTGTAGATCTGTTTCAGCCTTCAGGCTGCAGCTCAGAGAAACACAATAGAGGAGGAGGAGGAGGAGGAAGAGGAGCATCTCAGTTCTTCGTGTCCTCTTGTGTACACCAGCGCTGGGAGTGGAGCAGGACGACAGATCGGCTAACTCGACTAACTCACCCACACCACACGGCTCGGATATCAAAGAGCCCCAGAAGCCCCCGGCCTCGTGTCTGTCGTGTCACCGTGATGGAGATCATTAATACTGATGTAGTGTTCACTACTTAGCACTCTCCTGTATTCCTGTGTTTGGCCCCGGGGGAGGCACATCAGAACATTTCACACCAACACAACTGCACTGTTTACTTTACAGCCCTCACTGTATCAGATTTTCATCTCAGTGTAAACAGTAATGATGGACTTGAGGAGGGTCACTGAAAACAAACAGCACTCTGGGTTGCCAGATTGAACAATTCACAGCTCAGTGGTAGTCAGGCCCAGGTAACACAAATGGTGCACAAATAATACATTTTTTTATTGAACATGCTGTAGTGTTGCAGAAATAACATAGAAATCATCAAAATGCCAAACAAACATGCGACAGACTCCAACAGTCACGAACATGACATCACAGCGAGTGCAAATGAAACAAACAGCCTTGATTATAAAGAGCTAACATTACAGCCCTCACTGCTGAGAGTTTAGACACAAAGTTCTTTATATTAAGTTCATGGAATAAAAATTCTTGAAATAAAAGTTCAAAGTTCCTGAACTAAAAAATAAAGTTACTGGACTAAAGAATAAACTTCCTGGACTAAAGAATAAACTTCCTGTACTAAAGAATAAAGTTCCTGAACCAAAGAATAAACTTCCTGTACTAAAGAATAAAGTTCCTGAACCAAAGAATAAACTTCCTGTACTAAAGAATAAAGTTCCTGAACTAAAGAATAAAGTTCCTGTACTAAAGAATAAAGTTCCTGAACCAAAGAATAAACTTCCTGTACTAAAGAATAAAGTTCCTGTACTAAAGAATAAAGTTCCTGAACTAAAGAATAAAGTTACTGAACTGGAGAATAAAGTTCCTGAACTAAATAATAAAGTTCCTGAACTAAAGAATAAACTTCCTGTACTAAATAATAAAGTTCCTGAACTAAAGAATAAACTTCCTGTACTAAAGAATAAAGTTCCTGAACCAAATAATAAACTTCCTGTACTAAAGAATAAAGTTCATGTACTAAAGAATAAAGTTCCTGAACTAAAGAATAAAGTTACTGAACTGGAGAATAAAGTTCCTGAATTCAAAAATAAAGTGCCTGAAGAAGAGCTTAAAGTTCCTGTACTAAAGAATAAAGTTCCTGAACTGGAGAATAAGTTCCTGAACTAAAGAACAAAGTTCCTGAACTAACGAATAAAGTTACTGAACTGGAGAATAAACTTCCTGTACTAAAGAATAAAGTTCCTGAACTAAAGAATAAAGTTCCTGAGCAAGAGAATAAAGTTCCTGAACTAAAGATTTAAAGTTCCTGAATTAAAGAATAAAGTGCCTGAACAAGAGCTTAAAGTTCTTGAACTAGAGAATAAAGTTCCTGAGCTAGAGAATAAAGTTCTTGAACTAAAGAATAAAATTCCTGAACTAGAGAATTAAGTTCTTGAACTAAAGATTAAACTTCCTGAACTAAAGAATAACGTTACTGAATGAGAGAATAAAGTTCCTGAATTCAAAAATAAAGTGCCTGAAGAAGAGCTTAAAGTTCCTGAACTAGAGAATAAAGTTCCTGAGCTAGAGAATAAAGTTCTTGAACTAAAGAATAAAGTTCCTGAACTAGAGAATTAAGTTCTTGAACTAAAGATTAAACTTCCTGAACTAAAGAATAACGTTACTGAATGAGAGAATAAAGTTCCTGAATTCAAAAATAAAGTGCCTGAAGAAGAGCTTAAAGTTCCTGAACTAGAGAATAAAGTTCCTGAGCTAGAGAATAAAGTTCCTGAGCTAGAGAATAAAGTTTGTGAGTTGAAGTTCTTGAGGTAAGGTCTCTGGCTAAAATTTCTAGGATAAATTTCCTGGAATAAGTTCCTGGGTTAAAGTTAAACACATTAACTGGTTTCACATTTTAATGCAAAAATAATAATACTCTGAAGTATTTTAATGAGTATATTTAAAGGTAAAATGTAGTTATTGTTGGCTGTGAGGACTTTTTTTTAATTTATAATTAAATCAAACATGAATCTAAAACACTGAGGATTTTGTGAAGGAACCTTTAACTGTGTTTATAATGAAATAAACCTTTAATTGTGTTATTAATGACTTTACAGATTCATTAATGTTTCAGTGTGAGAGCGGTGACACAGCAGTGTACGGATAAGGAGATAAAGAGAATATGGCGTACAGTACAGTAATATCAGCTGTATTACACACTTCAGGAGGTGTTTATTGCCTGCAGTGTGTCGGATCACGAGGCGTCTGTACTGAGGCACTGGGGCCGTTTCTGTTAAACCCCCTGTGCTGAAGGTCTTTACTGTCTCTATTATCATGCGGCATGTGCAGGCTGTGGGCTATCAGTGAACACACACACACACACAAGGTGGTCCTAGTTTAATTCAGTTTCAACGCTCACAAACACTCACACTGAACAGATCTGAGCACAAACATATCATTAAGTACAAACACTACAAATAAAAACAATAAATACAAAACAGCTTCCACGATCAGGATTTAAAATCTAATATACATCCTGAAGTGTGTCTTTTAAAAAGGAACTGAAAGCAAATTTTTTTATCATCAAAATTCTATTTATCTCATTTTATTAAATATAGGAATGCATGTTTGATCGCTATTTTGTCGCTGCTATAGCAAGTTATGAGTGTTTGAATGCTCTGTAATATATCAGTCCATATGTCAAAGCAATGGCTGTAAACGAGATTCGCTGAGACCTGTGCGAGACATCGTAGGACGGAAGTAAAATGTACAGCGGAAATCAAAGTGACCGACATCTGCCAACGTTCCCTGTGTCCGAAATCGCTCACTCGTTCACTACTCCCTACTCCCTATATAGGGAATTACTATATAGAGGACTATACAGTGAGCTCATTGGTAAAATGTAAAAACTCTTTCGGACACTAGTCCATCGCGCTGGTATTTACGTCATTACTGTCGCACAATTAAAACGTGCCAGATCAGTCGGCTGGTGGGTTTCGAAATAATAAATACATGTGTTTTTGTGATAAATCCATATTATACTGAGCGCATTTCACACATTAATCAATACAAAGCACCTGCAGCTTTCAGTTCTTTTAAATCAAGGCTGAATACTTTCTTCTTCGCCGCTGCCTTTTATTAAATCACATTTCAGACTTTTAATTTGATTTCTTTCAGCGTGACAGCAAAGCATGATGGGATATATTGCTTTGGTTAGTGACCATCATTGTACCCTACTTTCCGTGATGCATTGTGGGATACTTTGAGTGCACTATATAGGGTGTAAATAATCCTCACTAAGGTTTCAGACAGAGAATGGAGTGATTTCAGACACAGGGAAAGTGACCAACATCTGCCAACGTTGTCAAAAGCCGCGCGCGCCCTCTTTCGAATGCTGATGTAATCAAGCCGGAAGTTGTGTTTGTTTTGATAGCAATCAGGAAAGTTTGAAAAAAGTAGACAGTAATCGTCATTTAAACTCGTTTTTGTACAATATTTCTTTTGGAAAACACTTTTCAAAATGGCGGCACTGACACCTGGCTGACGCTTCACGTTTCAAAGTCTCGCACAAGTCTCGTGAAGATCGCGCAGATAAGCGATGCCTGCCGTGGACCGAACGAACTAAATTCAACACGGCTAAAAACCGAATAGACCGATAAGTATAATATTTAATTGCAATTATTTGCCAATACGAGTCACGATATAAGGTTACTAAAACCGAAAACGTAATTGAATAACACGTTCATTAAGAAATAAAGCAAGTTTAAAAATGACTTCAGTTCTCCTTTAATCACTACATATTCCCTCTGCACATTATAACAAAGTGTAGGGAAAACGCAGTACCTGGCAACCCAGAGTAAATGTAAAAAAAAAAAGTGTTCAGTCGTTGTGTTAAAGGAAACCTGCAGCGAGAAAGAAACACAGGCGAGAAATATTACTCATCTCACTTTGTACAAATGCATTTTGACTCTGCTGTACTGTGACACTGTGCTGCATAAAATAGTGCTTTAAAATTCTTTTGTATTCCCGCTGTAGGTGTAGCCATGGCCTAAAGGTTAGAGATGCAGCCTTGGACCCAGAGGGTTGCTGGTTTGGTTCCCTGGACTGGCAGGATAGTGCATGGCTTCAATGCCCTTGAGCAAGGCTGAAGTACAACAATTCTGCAAAGATGAGTGGGCCAAAATTCCTCCACAGCGCTGTAAAAGACTCACTGCCAGTTATCGCAAACGCTTGATTGCAGTCATAGACTTCTTGCAGTCACGTGACCGGAATGTAAACAGCCGCCATCTTGTCGGTAAAAAACACAGCTGAATCCTGCTGCACTCGTGTACAAAATGGATCAATTTCAACCGACGGACTACACGGCTCATTTTTCTAATGAACAGATAACTAGATATATGTCTAAAATAAACGACCTACAGATTAGTGACCCTAAAGGCCTCTGCATGCTCGTGCGACAAGGCTTTCGCAGATAGCTTTTCGCAGACAGTTGTAATTTATTGTTGAGCGGGGAGTAATAGGCGTGCGCGATGTTATTCACCGGCACAACGCAAGGGGGCGCGAAGTCACTAGGAGTAGTTGGTGGGTGTGGTTAGTGGAGTGTTTGTCCTCCGGTTACTTATAATGACTAGAACTTTTTTTTTTTATAATGACTAGAACTGGAGTCGTATAGATGTACGTACTTCCTCAATCAACCGCTCTTCGTGCTGCTCCATCTTCGCTCGTGTTTTTAAACATGCCGGTCGTGAAAACAAAACAAACCGGGAAAGTAGTGAAGCAGAAGTGCGTGTACAGCGGATGTAGAGTGGACCAATCAGAGCCCTCTTGTCTGCGACGCTGTCTGCGAGGCTTCTGCGGTGGTCACAATTTTTGGGAGGTGCGCGCAGAGCGTCTGCGAAGGGGGGGGCTACGCAGACACTGTCTGCGACACCGTCTGCGAGGACTGGGTTGTCAGCATAAAGGATTGGCCTTTATCGCTTACCGGACGTAGTTTTCACGACCGTGTCAGTGGATATTGAACTGCCAGAGGTGGAATACCCAGACGTGTATAATTACCTCATTAACTTTCCCTCGCTGTTCAGTGGTGAAGCACTGTGTGCTTATAAATCTCTGGACAGTTATCTTTACAGAAATTCAGGATTTGTCAGCGACTCAGATGTGGCATCTTGTAAACAAGAAAATAACAATCCTCATTGGATGGGTAAGTCACTTAAGTATTGAGTACTAGTACTGATACTAGATATATCAGTAGTATCTAGTATAGCACTGACCAGCCGATTATAGAATAGAATAGAATAGAATAGAATAAGGTAATTCCAGCTGTAATTCCAAATCGTCCGTCTTGTTTACCATGGATCTGGCGTTGGAGAGGTAGAGGCTTGGCAGTGGAGGTTTGAGTGGCTGTTTTCTGAGCTTAGTCAACAGGCCGGCTCTGCAGCCTCGCTTTTGCTTCCTCTCCCGACGCCGCCTCCTTCGCCTGCCCGACCCGATAACAATCCACGGAGACCCCGCTGGTCTCGCTATCTCGTCCGGAATGTTGTGCATGCGATGGAAATCGCTACAAACCGTCATTTTCTGCTGGAAACCAATGTCCAGTAAGTCCATACGGTTGTAGTGGATATTGAAGTCCAGTACAGACAAACAACACGCAAAAATACACACAAAAAACATAAAAAACGTGCACAGGTAGGGAGAGCTTGTAGCCGCAGCATCCCCATCATGCGCCGCCATATCCACTATTATGGTTGAATATTTTATACTATCAGTTAGATCAAGTATCAGTAGTCTATCACTATTACTGTATATATGGTATACCTGATAGCAGCAATCCATTTTGCATGCCTGTCAGCGTCCCGTGGCAGCCTACTGTCAAGTGTATGTGAGCATCATGGGCTTCCCACACTTGAAAGGGAAGGACTCGGACACAGGATTCCACTCGTCTTATGTTTTATTGATTTTCAGTGGAGTTGACGTTGTAGTAGAATTGTATATAGTAGGGTTTTCCAGAAGAAAAGGTAGAAGTAGAAGCAGAAGTAGAAGTGGAACCAGAAGTAGAAGTAGAAGGCGGAAAGTTTTGACCGACAAGATGGCGTCTGTTTACAATCTGGATCGGCTGTGACGTCACATGCAAGTGGTCCATAGGCCCAGTGTGTGTGTGTGTGTGTCACTCTGGATAAGAGTGTCTGCTAAATGCCTGTAATGTAATGCTCACTTAAAGTAAATACGCAGAGCCATGGCCTCACTTTCGTTTATAAATGCCTTGAGACCTCAAGAATGGCACAGGAATAGTTTGAAGTGTGAACAATAACTCTAATATAGGAATTTTTATGATTAAAGTGATTTATATAGGTAGCGGTCTGAGTGAATGACCTTGACGTCTGTAACGTCACAGCAGGAAGTTTATCGGTCTCATCGCCATTTCCTCTATGCTAAAACACAGAGCTGACTGCAACGCCGAGCCTCCATTTTGAGCTAATTTATCGCCATGCCACATAGATGTGTTGTTGGCTGGTACAGCAACATGACAGAAGGTGGATTTACGTTGCATTCATGGCCCAAGAACGTTCAAACTGCAAAGATTTGGATGCGTTTTGCGAGAAGTTCACGGGCACATTGGGCGCCTACGAAGTGGTCTCTCCTCTGCTCTGCACATTTTACTGAAGACTCGTACGAGACCTCTGATCTGTTAAGGAGCGTTGGCTATAAGCCCAGATTGAAAGAGGGTACAATACTAACAATTAAAGGAAAATAAAACAAGAAAAGGAAAAACCCGGGACGGAACAGTGCGGGACGTATCGCTCGGTCAGTGACCTCCCTGCGGTTGTTGCTAAAACCAGTGACATCCTGTTCCATCCTGGGTTTTAGTAATTGCCTGAGCCCAGCAGTAATGGCGGAGTACTCAATATGGAGAGAATGAGCGGTCCAGCCGTCTGATTTCTAAACTGGATATCGCTGCCATCTCGCCCTTACGTGGAAGAAGTGAATGAACAGAGAACTGAAAGAACAACTGAAAATCAGATTGTTTCAAAACAATCGGCCACAAGATTGGCCTTCAAGAAGCGAGAACACAGATGGGTAAGCTCCGACTCTCATTTGGATAAAAAACAACAAAAACAACATGTTGCATTTAGATTAATACATGTAACTTGTATTGTGTATTTAAGTTACCGGTATAAGATTATTTAATTTGCTTCAGAACGTGATTGTTCTGCGTATCTGCTTTAAGTTCCACTTTAGGGTGCAGCCATTTTGTGGGTGGAGTCAAAGGTCAGCATGATGTAGAATCATTGAATCATTAATAGGTTTCCTGTATTTTGATTGTCTCGCTGCTCCTGACACCACGATGTAGCCGGATGGACAAAACATTCTTGAAAATTGGCGGAGTGTAAAGCCCATGGCTGCAAAATAATAAATGTGATAATAATAAGGGAAATCATTTTCTTCTGTGTTCCATTGCCAACAACAGAGCGATGTAAACAACTTGCTAAACAGTGGCTATACGTCTTGGGAACAGATCACACTTTATAAACTCTCTCCTTTGATAGAAATTCTGTTGTTTGCGAGGACCTTTTTGAGCCCGATTGCTTTGAAAGGAATCTCTTGGACTACACAGGTCATGTTCGACTCAAACCCAATGCTGTGCCAACAATATTCCAACACCGTCCACGAAAAAGGGATTCAGGCCACGCAAGCTGATTAACTAGAATAATACAGACATTCAAAGCTTATATATATATATATATATATATATATATATATATATATATATATATATATATATATATATATATATATAGGGCAACATGGTGGAGTAGTGGTTAGTGCTGTCGGCTCACAGCAAGAAGGTCCGGGTTCGAGCGCCGTGGCCGGCGAGGGCCTTTCTGTGTGGAGTTTGCATGTTCTCCCCGTGTCCGCGTGGGTTTCCTCCGGGTGCTCCGGTTTCCCCCACAGTCCAAAGACATGCAGGTTAGGTTAACTGGTGACTCTAAATTGACCGTAGGTGTGAATGTGAGTGTGAATGGTTGTCTGTGTCTATTGGCCCTTTTTCAGCTCACTTCAGCCCGACACGGCTCGTGTTTCGACTACCTCAGAGCAGCATGACTCAGCTCGCTTCAGCCCTGCTCAGCCCCCAAAACTCGCACGGTTTTGGAGTGGGGCTGAAGCAAGACAAACCGAGCCGAGTGGGGCTAGGGGCGTGGGGAGACATGCCCCTGTGCACTGATTGGTGAGGAGGAGTGTCCTCACATGCCCACACACACCCCGCGAGCACGCTGGGATCTGTAAACACCGTAAACCCGGAAGAAGAAGAATTACGAATTACGAGAATTTCTGAAGCCTTATGCGCCTCGCCTCATCTATACGCTCTTGCCAGTATCTGTTGGCGTTGTCGGTGACAACAAGCCACAGCACCAAGACCAGCAACACTAACGACTCCATGTCCTCCATGTTTATTGTTTACTATCCGGATCGTGAGACTACCGCTTAAAAGCTCACTGATGTCACTGTTTGCGCCGCCTAACGACATCACGTGACGTCCACCCACTGTAGAGGCTCGTTCGTAGTGAGACCTTGAGAAAAGTGCTATAGCTTACGCTGACGAAGTCTCTGTCCCAAAATAACTGTTTCCACTCTCAGTGTCCCTGTGCCTTGCAATAAATCCACTTGAAACGTCTTGAAAGTTGAACTTTAATCCTCGTTTAACTATTACAAAGGTTCTAAGATACAGAGAGTCGGTGAGTCAATATCAGAGAGTCAGAGAGTCAGGTAAGAAAAACTGTTCGCTTCCACGGCTTCTCGAGCTCTACCCTGAGAAGCGCGAGACCGTTCTTATATAGCTGAATGAATTCTAATTCTAATTCTTGAGAAGTGTGAGACAGTTCTAATTCTTGTTCTAATTCTTCACATATGAATTCTTAAGAAGCGTGAGGCAGTTCTAATTCTTAACATATGAATTCTGATTCTTTTAACCTTGCCACATATTATTCATCATCTTAATCATGAAATAAACTACTTATATGAAATTACACACTCAAATGAAATTATATATATACACCATGTAACATAAATTGTAATTCACATCTATATGAATTCTACTTTGGCCGTTACACCCACTTTCGCTAACTCCACCCAATGTGTCCACCCACTTCCAGCCAGCACGGTTCAGCGCGGTTGTAGTCGAAATGCAACTCCAACAGCCCCACTCAGCTAGACTCAGCCCAACTCAGCCGCGTTGGTAGTGGAAAAGCGGCACAAGTGTCAGCCCTGTGATGACCTGGCGACTTGTCCAGGGTGTACCCCGCCTTTCGCCCGTAGTCAGCTGGGATAGGCTCCAGCTTGCCTGCGACCCTGTAGAACAGGATAAAGCGGCTACAGATGATGGATGGATGGATGGATGGATGGATGGATGGATGGATAAAACCCATTTCTATTCTGCGTCGACTCTGTGCTGTAGTGTACATTGTAAATCCATTAAAGGGTAAAAACAGGAAGTGAATCTGGCAACCCTGAGGTGTGCTGGTGCTTTGTGCCTTCTCTAATTTAAACCCTCTGTAAAGTAAAACACCCTGATCCTGATCCAGGTTTACTCCTGGTGCATAACGAATTAAAATAAAATGTTAAATATTGTAAAATCACAGATAAAGTGATCCGAATGTGTATTTACGCATTCTCGCTACACAACCTGGCAACCCATACTCAATGCTTGAATAGACTGTATGAAGTCTGGGGGGTGGGGGAGGGGTTTTACCTCCGTGTTGATCTGCAGCCTGTAAAAGATGAATGTGTGCGTTTCATTGTTCACGTATTAAACTATAACATCACTGCTGAGTTTTTACTGTAAAACAAACAAACAAACAAACAAATCCCAAATTATAATCTTTCTTTGAGTCCAGTAATGCCAGCAGTGATCGAATATGTCCAATCTGGCAACCCTGTGCGCGGCCACACCTTGGTGAGGGGGTTCCTGGAGACCCCAGTCTCTTTCCCTCTCACTTATTTTACCCCAAAATCAAGAAGAACCCAGTCCCATTATTTTAAACACATTGCTAATTAATAAATTAATAAATTAATTAATTTTATTTTTCAATCATGATGTCCTTAATTGTGATAAACTGCACATAAATATACTGTACACTTTTTGGCATCCATGGATACAAACACACCTTTACATGAACATGTACAGGATTTATATATATTTTGAAATTAAATTAAGTTGTTTTTATAAATACATAATTGTATGTATATCATTAGAATAATATAAATATATATTTATACTTTTTTTTTCATTTTCTCTGCAGAATCTGATCATGTTGGTGTGAAACATGGACTCTCTCTCACACACACACACTCTTGTAGGGTTCATCAAAGGACTCTGGCCCCGCCTACTCCGTTACTATCAAATAAGCATGATGTTATGGGCGTGGCCTGACATCAGATAAATAGGCCAGTGTTGCGCTCCAGCTTGGATCTGACAGCTTGAGCTGGAGTTGCTGAGAGGTTGCGAGGTTATGCACAGTGGACTGAGTGGTGTGTGAGCATCATGGCTCTGGTTGAAGTGAGTGTGGACTTTATTTGTTTGTTTATTGTGGTTTTCCTATTTGAATGTGTGCTAGAAACACAACAGGATCATTTCTAAATCTGTTTTTAGGGTTTGAGCTTAGAACATGTGTGTGAATGGTCATAAGTTCCTGCTCATTTGTCTTCAAACGTTCATAGAATCTTCCTGTGGGACTTTTTTGTGAATATCATTGTCTGATCTCTGCTCCTTTCCACTTGCGTACTGACTGAAACTAACGTGCATTTTTTTTCTCCATTCTTCCACAGACCTTTCTCTTCGGAGACCTTGAAAATGGCACTGAAGGATCTGGGAGTATTGATCTGGAGGATCTCTGCGATCTCCGGGTCAGCCAGGATTTCCAAAAACATTTCCTCCCTGCTGTGTATGGGATCATCTTCATTTTAGGAATTGTGGGGAACGGACTGGTGGTACTGGTGATGGGATTTCAGAACAAGTCCAAAAACATGACTGATAAATACAGGCTGCATCTTTCAGTGGCTGATCTGTTGTTCGTGCTGACGCTGCCGTTCTGGGCCGTGGAAGCTGTGAGCTCGTGGTACTTTGGGAAGTTTATGTGCGTCGCTGTGAACATGATCTACACCGTGAACTTGTACAGCAGCGTCCTCATCCTTGCCTTCATCAGTCTGGACCGATATTTAGCCGTAGTGCGTGCTACAAACAGCATGCCAAAGAGGAAGCTCCTGGCTGAGCGTGTGATCTATGTGGGGGTCTGGCTTCCAGCGATGATCTTGACCATTCCTGATCTGGTGTTCGCTCAAGTCGAACACACCGGTGACCGGGACCTCTGCGATCGGTTCTACCCTGTTGAAAACAACATGGTCTGGACGGTGGCTTTCCGCTTCCAGCGCATCTTTGTGGGGTTCATGCTGCCTGGTTTAGTCATCCTGATCTGCTACTGTATCATCATCTCCAGGCTCTCAAAAGGCTCCAAGGGTCAGTTGCTAAAGAGGAAGGCGCTGAAGACCACCATCATCTTGGTGCTGTGCTTCTTCGTGTGCTGGCTGCCCTACTGCATTGGCATCCTGGTGGACACGTTGGTCATGCTTGAGGTGATTTCTGCCGGATGCTCCCTGGAGCGAGGTTTGGAGAAGTGGCTGCTCGTCACCGAGGCGCTCGCCTACTTCCACTGCTGCCTCAACCCCATCCTCTACGCCTTCCTGGGGGTCCGCTTCAACAAATCAGCACGGAGCGCCCTGAGCATCAGCAGCAAGTCCAGCCAGAAGTTCCTCACCAAGAAACGAGGGCACGTGTCTTCAGTATCCACCGAGTCGGAGTCCTCGAGCGTCCTCTCTAGTTAGCATGCTGTAACTCGGTGTTTTGTTTTTCTTCAGACTGTTCGGAAAGGTTTTAAAGTGTCCTTGAGTGACACTTGTGTCCAAAACCAAAGACTTTTGTATATATATTTTTTTGAAGTTGATAACTACATACATTTGTTGGACAAAATGTACACAATGTACCTTTTTTTTTTTTAAAATATTTCTCTGCAAAAAAAAACCATTATGCTTGCTGAGTTTCAGTGAGTAAATCTGATATTTTATTCAACCTTTTTTGGAACTTGGCTTCATCTCTAAGTGTTTTTGGACTTTGAGGTGTATTTAGACATGTTCATATAACGTCAGGAAGGTTTGTTGAATGATGATTAGAAATTTTGAAGTGAAGTCATTTCACTTGATAGATAATTTTAAGTCTTTCAGAAGTGTAAAGAACCAACAAGCTGCATTCAGGGTTTTTTTTTTTTTTTTTGCAGTGAAATTTTTCTAAGTGTTATGTAGCTTTAGAGTCCTCATGTTTTATCATCTAAAACACAACCCTGTCTGTTTTTTCGTGTCCATGAGGATGAGGTTGTTTTTGTTTTTTTTGCTCAATGTGAAAGTGGTGTAAATACTGTATGTTGTATATAGTTTTGTGTGTCTTTATTTTTTTGCAGTTGATCTATTTATTGAAGAGAAACAAACCCAGTCGCTTACATTGAGAACTTTTTTTTTTTTTTTTTTTTTAGCTTTGTGGTGTTTTTGTGCCGTGTTGTTCAGAATAAAAGGCTTGATGTGTTTTGAATGGCTGTCACTTTGCAATTCCTTACCTTCCCCCTCTATACACACACACACACACACACACACACACACACACACACACACAAAAAAAAAAAAAACCTGCTGGTGTGGCCTGGGCGGGGGGGAGGGGAGGGTGGTGTGGGGGAGGGGAAGGAGGCTGAAGTGAAGGTCTGTCAAGTTATCAACACCAAACAAAAGCTCCACCTGATCTGAGGAACATCTGTCCCACTTAAACTCTTTAAAGCACCTAGTGACACCAGACACCCTAAATTTACTGACGGAAGACCAGCGTCCCAAGGGACTGGGTTGGATTTTACACACGTGTCTGAGGTAGACTCTGGGGCACTCCGATTAGCATAAACCTCAACAATGTTCCATCATGAAGGTTTTCAACCATCTACGTGTTTAAATTTTTGCTTTAATGTAATTCAATTTTATGCCGTAAAGTCTCAACTTGATGTTCTGAGCCTTCATTTGCTTTCCCAGACGCATGAACAGTGTACAATTAATAGTAATTTTAAGGCTGTGTGTGCAGTGTATTTTATCCAGATCTTTTCCATGATTCAAGACGTTCTTGAGAAACCATCTAATCTGGCAACCCTGTGTCCAACCACACCCAATGTCATATTTTTATATTCTAATTTTTTTTTTTTTACCCACACATCAGACTTAAAGCTGGAACCTGTGATACAGTGACGAGGTCCGGTATCATTCAGTGTTAAAGCTTTTAAATTATACTTTTTCATTTTTTGACTGTGCAGAAGCTTCAGTCACATGTAGAATAACAATACAAATAATCCTCCTTTAAAGTTGCACGTCCTTTTATCTGCATGTGCATCATTTAAATATTAGAATCAGGTTTTGTCATTTTATTGTCCTGAGTGACACCCAATCCTCCAATCTGGCAACCCTGCCTGCAGCCACACCTCAGCATGAACACCTCAATGTTAGATAGTTTTATCTTTTTTCCCCCTCATATAAACACACTGAAGTGAGGCGTGACTAACATAAACATCATGAAGGACTTCAGGTGTCTACATGTTTTAAAAAGACTGAACATTTTTAGTTTATTGCTTCATTTTCATTAAAAAAAGAGCTTTTTATGATTTAAATGATATAATACACACACACTGAGCTTGAATATTCATCCTATTTCTGGACATTTTTGCTTCTAGAAATATTTTGGGGAAATTTTACATGTAATTACTCAAACGGTTATTAATGTTCAGGCAAATTTGTGTAAGAAACTGATTTAAAAAATCATAGGAAAGATGCGAAAACGAAGCACGATGAAGTAATTTTACTTGATTTAAAATGAATACTAATGAATAAAAAAGTCATAAATTAGGTTGGATAAGCTTATAATTACTGGATAAGCAGGTCAGATTATTCAGTATCAGCCATTATCTGGATTCCAGATGCTTTTCCAGACAATAATACTTCTGTATCATCAGAATATTAATATTAATAGGCACTAATAATTAAAATTGTAATAGTAATACTTTCAGTAATGAGGCTATTGCATGATTCAATGTTTGTCTGCAGATTTTAAATATAATATTTATCATTTTATTCCAATAGCACTGAGTTACACAACCAACACACAACTGATTTATTTCCACTGTTGAGGATACAGAGTGGGGATTTTATCCAATCTGGCAACTTTTTTTTTTTTTTGCAGCCACATCTCAATATGAACACCTCAGTGTAAGAAATCTTTCATTGTCTCATTATTTCCACATGTTATTTTCTCTGGCTGTCACTTGTACTATGTACTTCGTCCTTCATCTGACCTTCATCCTCTTCGTTCTTTATTTACTTTCATGTGGATAAAATCAAATCAAATAAAATGAAATGAAAGATAATCCTGTCCTCTTCGTGAGTTGCTCTGATGTTCTTCAGTAAAAATGAATATAATAAAGACGACCAGCTCTTCTGACGTCTCCGAACACAAATCTGACATGGCACTCTGACAGGAAATGTTCTCCTAAAGGTTCTCTGGAGAACTGAACCACAACGTTTTGCTTTTTAGTGACACCAAAACCTTTCATGATCCAGTGAACTCTTAAAGATCCCAGGCTCCTGAGAGTCTGTGCTCAGAAACCAACACCTCTTACAGCACACTCACTATCATGACGCACTCTTGGGCCACCGTGGTGGAGTGAACACTACTTAAGGGTCCAAAGAAGTGTTAATCAGTTCCATCAGAGCGTCGAGGCTGGGCTTTATCTCCTGATCTCTGGCTCCTGCTCCAGGTTTTTACTTGGTAATGTGGAGGAATGACTCTGCTATTAACCTCAACAAGTGTGTGTGTCCACACCCCAATGTCCTCTGGTCGTCTCAACTGTTGTCTATAACAGTGTCTATGTATACATTTATATATTTTATCCACATTCACTGGATATGAGCAATCGCGCACTCTGATTGGCTACTCAACTACTAGGATATCAGCTCATATACCGTGAGTAGAGAAAAACAAAATGGTGGAGCGCATCAAGTCAGGTATATCACTTTTACCCTGTCCACACTAGGGATTTTGTACCGATACGAAACTACTTTCGTACCGCAACACCTGTCCACACTAGCAACTATACCGGTACTGTAGCGGTATAACTGTATCGGTACAAAACCCACAAATGTATGGGTTTCATACCGGTACAGTATCGGTACTGTAGCGCTTCGCTGTAGTGTGGACAGATGAAGCGGTTCTGTATCGATACAAATATAATGCGCATGTGCAAAGTCACACACCTCAATCGATGTCTTCGCTGAATAAAATAGTGAAGAACAGAGATTCGTTTGTTTCTTTCTCAACTGCCTCGCGCGTTTTATACAATTCGACTGAATAAGTGACCACCAGAAATACAGACTGTACATTGACAACAAAAAGCACACACACACGTTGTTTCATCCACCATATTCTCGGAAGGAAGTTACTCGGTAACCACGGAAACATTTCGCGCATGTGCATTTCAACTACCGTGAAAGAAAACCGCAAACATTTCTCGCTAGTGTGGACAGATGCACTAAACTGTACCGGGATACTTTGTACGGTATACAGTTATACCACTTTCGTACCGGTATAAGTGTGAACACAGCTTTTGTTATCAATTATTTAAAAGAAACAGAAATAGCTAAAGCCCTGTGATGACCTGGCGACTTGTCCAGGGTGTACCCCGCCTTTCGCCCGGAGTCAGCTGGGATAGGCTCCAGCTTGCCTGCGACCCTGTAGGACAGGATAAAGCGGCTAGAGATAATGAGATGAGATGAGAAATAGCTAAAAGAATGTACCCCCCTGTATCACCTGTTCCACACTCCAGCCCAGTCAGTGGCAGTAACGCACCTTTAAGTTGGTTTGCCAACCACCAAAAAACTCAAAAGAAGAAGAAAGCCGAAGACGAAATAAAAACTCGACTCAAAAACAAAACCCAAAAAATACAAAAAAACCCACAACAAAATATGGAATGAGAGTATTTGATGGTAAGAACACATCTTTTTTTATTTTTCAAGAATTATTATTATTATCGCATTTTTCACAAATTGCTCCTGTCATTTCACCGGTTTGTTTACATTCTAAGCGGAAATGATTTTGTCGGACATTTTGTATAAAGTTTTTATTTATTGAATTTGCAAAAAAAAATGCTCTGTTTCTCAAAATCCAGTGAATGTGGAGAGAATAAAACAGTTATTCCACTCAGTCTCGTCGTACACGGATTATAGACAACTCGGTGCTACACGCCTTGTCAGCTACCAGCTCATATGTGACTCGATTTTGTGGAATATCTGTTAATAAATATATTCCATCTGTTATTTCATAGTTTTTATATCTTCAGTTTTGTTCTAGAATGTAGAGAATAGTCAGAATATCAAACTCTCAGAAAATAAAGTTCATTATTGTACTTTTAAGTGAACAACAGCTTGTTACTGGATGAGTACCCTCTAAGGTACTTATTTGTTTCCATTATATACTTCTTAGGAATGTGTATGTCACATTTTGGCCCTAAAAAGGGACACACAGTTACCTTGAGGTCCAGTACTGAGCTGTAGTGGGTACATTAGTATAGATTGGACCTTGGGGAACAGAATTGGACTCCTACTGTACTCCTGTTTCTGACAGTGTACAGAAAAACCTATGAATAAGTAGAGTAGGGGTGTACAAACTTTTGACTGGTACTGTATATACACACACTCACACACACTTGTATTTCGGGCTGAACCTCTCTGAGGCAGTGACGGCACTGGGGTGCTTTCAGAAGGTGTTTTGGGGGTTTTATGGAAACCACCAAACACTCTGAGCAGGAAGAAGCTGCCACTTCTGTTTTTGTTTCCTTTTAAGATGTCGACACTCGAATTGTTTACGTGCACATTCTTATTAAATGCTGGATTTTTTTTCTTTTCCTGAGAATAAACTGTAAGTTTTCTGTAAGTTTGCTCAGTGTTTTCATGTCAGTCAGCTGAAATGTACTGCACACACCGGTCATGTTCTGGAACTCATCTAATTCACACGATAGATAGATAGATAGATAGATAGATAGATAGATAGATAGATAGATAGATAGATAGATAGATAGATTTACTTTATTGATCTCAAGCTGGGAATTTGTTATGTTACAGCAGCAAGTTATCAGATATGCAAAAATAAGACACACATTAAAAAAACATAAACTGGAACATAAAATAAACATAAAATAGAATTTAGATGGAAAAAAAATCCTAAGACCTAGCCGACTACAACATACAGATAAAAATTTAACAATTTTATATATATATATATATATATATATATATATATATATATATATATATATATATACACACACTACCGTTCAAAAGTTTGGGGTCACCCAGACAATTTTGTGTTTTCCATGAAAAGTCACACTTTTATTTCCCACCATAAGTTGTAAAATGAATAGAAAATATAGTCGAGACATTTTTCTGGCCATTTTGAGCATTTAATCGACCCCACAAATGTGATGCTCCAGAAACTCAATCTGCTCAAAGGAAGGTCAGTTTTATAGCTTCTCTAAAGAGCTCAACTGTTTTCAGCTGTGCTAACATGATTGTACAAGGGTTTTCTAATCATCCATTAGCCTTCTGAGGCAATGAGCAAACACATTGTACCATTAGAACACTGGAGTGAGAGTTGCTGGAAATGGGCCTCTATACACCTATGGAGATATTGCACCAAAAACCAGACATTTGCAGCTAGAATAGTCATTTACCACATTAGCAATGTATAGAGTGGATTTCTGATTAGTTTAAAGTGATCTGCATTGAAAAGAACAGTGCTTTTCTTTCAAAAATAAGGACATTTCAAAGTGACCCCAAACTTTTGAACGGTAGTGTATATATATATATATATATATATATATATATATATATATATATATATATATATCACGGGCGATTGCTCTAAGACAACAAGGGAGGCTCAGCCTCCTCTAAAAATGACGAACATAGGATGAATTGCACTAGGCTTACGTTATAGCCGACCTTATAACATTGCTATTTCAGATCCAGAATCATAGAAATATATGTGCTCAACCCACTACAGTGCGAAATCATTCCGCTATAACTTTCCTCAGTTCGCCTAATGTGTGCATGAGTTTTTCCCCCTCATGACAGCGCGATGCAGCCCAGCCTCAGTGGACTTCAATGGCATTTGGGAGCTCTGCGCTTTTCAATCTCAAAATGCAAGACAATTATTGGACAAATACTGCGAAAATGCCCGCCCACGGACTCCCAGCCTCACAGTGGGAGGGACATGGCAGTTTCCGCGAGGAGACTGGTGATTGGTGAAAGCGGCCGGATATTTTCTTTGATTGACAGCTCATTTCAAATATAGACAGGCAGCGGTGAATCTCAGTTCAGTCCCATGCGGATTCGCGAGTGCTGTGGTGTATTGTAAGAGATCGGCTTACATTTCGATTTCATTCATTACATACGGTTTCTACCAGCTTTTTTAGTTTGTATATATTTTCATTGTAAATAAAGTGTAAATATAGTGTTGTCAAGTTTGCTATCTTAGTTCCAGAAATTTCGTTTATTTGAATGACTGAACTTGAACTTGAGGGGGCTAGTCAGCTAGCAAGAAAGCTGCGCACGGATGCCAAGCATTGCTGATTTAATTTTGGCGAAGCCATTTGCCAGTCTTCCTTTCGAGGAAAAAATTAAAATTAAAGAGCAGGGTAGACCAACGCCTCAAATTGACTTGGTGAAAAAGGCAGGGAATAATACTCGTTCCTTTCAGCTCTCCTGGTACGAGAAAGTGAATTGGCTAACAGCAAGTGACCCACATCAACAACAGTAAATAGGCTACTTTAGTAATATGTCATGGATGGACCAAAAATATAGAATCTATTTAAAATGTTTATGCTGAGTATATTATATTGGAATATATATTTCTCTGGATATGAATTAAACACAGCTACAATTTGGAAAAGATTTTTAAACAAAAACACAGCCGAGAACATTTCACACTACAGACCTGGATTAAAAGTGAAGGGTTATCAAAATTGTCAATAAAACATTTCTCAGTCAAAATAAGTAAAATATAGGGAAAGTGTCATTGAATGAAATGTGTGGCCCCCAGCTCTATGTTTGGCTCCCCAAGGTCAGTGCTTGTGCCTATTCCAGAACACTCTGCTGTTACTGCTGAGGTTCCTGACAAAGAGCTGCTTTCAATAATGATCAATTTTTAAACAACATGCCACGATTTTAAAATATAAAATGTTAAAATATACCCCCCAACACCACCATCATGTATATTGGACAGTAGGCTAATGGGCCAAAAGAACCTGTTATTTCACAGTTTGTGACGCTGCCAACAATCAGCCAGATCAGAGGCAAGAGTATGGGCAAAATTGATGTGTTTTTTCTTTTTTCTTTTAAAATCTGGAAATATCGTAACCGACCAGCCTCCCCTGTTTGAAAGACTACCAGCCGCCACTGATTATATATATATATATATATATATGTGTGTGTGTGTGTGTGTGTGTGTGTGTTTTGTACAGGTGACTGTGCATTAATGGTGTGAAAAACAAGAACCGTAATAAATGAAGATGAAAAAGACACCGTTTGGACACAGGAGACGGTTTATTCACGCCTGAGATGTGGAGTCAGAGACACAGCTGAGATAAGAAGCTCCGTGTGCTGTTCCTGGAGGAGCCTGAGACACATCCTTCTGAGAAATGCATCAGAATATAAACATGTTGAGGAAACACAGATAAGGTCCAATAAACAGATAAAATAATGATGTTTTGTTCCAGCGGGACGTCTGATACAGCGTGCTCATTGAACACAGTCGGGTCAGAGCACCGTGAACAAGAAACATGGAATAAAACTTCAACAAAACACTGAAGACACTGTGGAAATTTCTATTGCTCAGAATATTCATAAAAAAAACCCCCTAATATTTCAGACTATAACGACTGAAACATCTCTGGTAAGCACGACATATAGCAAATATACAGTGTGTCGTAATAGCTTTAGAGTACAGAAGGGTGTGAATATTAGTGTGTGTGGTATCCTACGTACATGCGTTATTCATCCCCAGCTTGAACCTCTGACCTTTATGTAAGACGTGTGTGATGTAGTGAACACTAAACGGCTCCAGCTGGGAAATGAGAGCCACTTCCTGTCATCACTGATGCAACTACACTCCAACACACACACACACACACACACACACACACACACTTCCTGAGTACTTAACTATATGCATTATTAATCAGTCAGGAAATTACAAGTCACTGAACCGGCAAAGGGACCGTAACAACCAGAGACGGGACAGAGAGTCAAACAGACATTCAGTGAGAAGCTGTTAATGATGATGATGATGATGATAACGGTTATGATGATGGTGATGACAGTGACAACAGTGAAGACGATGTTGAAGACAATGATGGTGATGGTGACATTATGAAAAAGAAGAAGATGATGATGATGATGGCGATGATGGTTAAGATGATGGTGATGATGATGACGATGTTGATGATGACATTACGAGGATGGTGATGACGACGGTGAAGATGATGATGACGACAGTGATGATTATGAGGGTGAAGGTGATGATGGTGATGATGATGGTGATGATCTCTGAGCTCAGAGCTGAGGCAGTAGAAGTTGTGTTGCTTCCCCTGGGCCGTGTCTGTAACCCCGAGACAGAGCTGAGATAAGAAACTCCGCCAGGCCAAAACAAACCTCTCTACATTGTGGGAATACACCATCCATTCTGCTCTTACACACACACACACACACACACACACACACCAACATCAGATATATACACATACAGCTGTATGTACGACACACTCTGAGAGAAACACAGCCAAATAAAATGCAATCAAAAATAAAACAGTAAAATTTCAATAATCTCCCAATAAAATAACTGACAGAAAGAATCCAGTCACATGACAGAATTATAGAAACGTCAATAAAGTGTGTGAGAAGAGAGAAACATCTCATCGAACAGAAATAATAAAAGTAAAACAAAGCAGTAAAAGGATAATTAAGAGCATGTATAGATAATCTCATCTCATTATCTGTAGCCGCTTTATCCTGTTCTACAGGGTCGCAGGCAAGCTGGAGCCTATCCCAGCTGACTACGGGCGAAAGGCGGGGTACACCCTGGACAAGTCGCCAGGTCATCACAGGGCTGACACATAGACACAGACAACCATTCACACTCACATTCACACCTACGGTCAATTTAGAGTCACCAGTTAACCTAACCTGCATGTCTTTGGACTGTGGGGGAAACCGGAGCACCCGGAGGAAACCCACGCGGACACGGGGAGAACATGCAAACTCCGCACAGAAAGGCCCTCGCCGGCCCCGGGGCTCGAACCCGGACCTTCTTGCTGTGAGGCGACAGCGCTAACCACTACACCACCGTGCCGCCCATATAAAAACATATTCTACAATAAAAATATAAAATCATTATTTCTCAATAAAATGATGAAACCATCTGACAGAGCTGAAGAACAGTGATGAGGTCACAGTGACGTTTCTCAACCTCACAGAAATATGGAAGTTCAGGTCTGGTTTATTTTATTCCTCTGAATCAGTGGTTCAGCAGTTTCGAGAAAAATCCCTTTGTTTTTTTTTCTCTCCAGTGATTCCCCTCAGTCACTCTATGACTGTGTTTTTATCACCATTTTGTTGTAATTAATCAATTAAACTTAAATATAATAACTAAATAAAACTGGATATGTTCAGAGAGATAACACCACTGTGACACAACAAACAAACAAACAAACAAACAAAAGTTTGATGGAAATTGACACCACTGTAATACAAAAACAAACTTTCATAGTGATTGATAAGAAATATCACCACTGTAATATTAAAAACAAACAAACAAACAAACAAATAAAATGTCTGAAGGAAATTGACACCACTGTAATACAGACAGACACTTCCACTGACCCTCTGGGAATCATTTAAATTATGAGTCATGAAAATTAAGCACTTAATTTTAAACGATAATAGACATGGCCCAGCACTGTATGTACTTTATGATAAACACTGAATGATTTTAAAGTGCATATCACGGGTAAATTCAGGAGCAAGATCAATGTCTCATCTCATTATCTGTAGCCGCTTTATCCTGTTCTACAGGGTCGCAGGCGAGCTGGAGCCTATCCCAGCTGACTACGGGTGAAAGGCGGGGTTCACCCTGGACAAGTCGCCAGGTCATCACAGGGCTGACACATAGACACAGACAACCATTCACACTCACATTCACACCTACGCTCAATTTAGAGTCACCAGTTAACCTAACCTGCATGTCTTTGGACTGTGGGGGAAACCGGAGCACCCGGAGGAAACCCACGCGGACACGGGGAGAACATGCAAACTCCACACAGAAAGGCCCTCGCCGGCCCCGGGGCTCGAACCCAGGACCTTCTTGCTGTGAGGCGACGGCGCTAACCACTACACCACCGTGCCGCCCCAAGATCAATGTAATTCTCCTATTTTATATTAAACTTTGGTCAAATATCTGTAACATTCTGCATTCTCTGCAATTGTTTTACCTTGCGCAATACCAGAAAAATTCAGTTGAAATCAAGCCATTTGAGGCGAATTGGTCCGCCTCTGAAAAAACTTGGCATTTGGATTTCCTGGCAAACTTTGATTTTCATGACGTCGCGTGCGGGACGCCTCCCTCTGAATCCTACATCAGCGCTGGTTTGTTTATGAGAAAACGACCTGGTGGTTTTCTGCAAATTTCTTCAATGTTATCGCGTAATTATTAAAATGGTTAACAGATGTATCGTAGGAGGGTGTAGCAACACCAATCTTGATGGGATTAGTACTCATCGTTTCCCAAAAGACCGGACAATGAGAGAGAAATGGGAGCGCTTTGTGCGAGGCACCCGGAAAAATTGGCTACATGCTACTGACTACAGCATTATTTGCGGGGCTCACTTCATAAAGCCCGACGACTTTGAGAACTATTCGCAGTGGGAAATCGGCTTCAAGAAGCAACTTGATCTGAAAAAAGACGCAGTTCCATCTGTCAGAATGCCCAAAGCAACACCGTCTCCATCTGTGTCAGCGTCACCAAAGGATCCAGCCATGTTCGTCTCCCCGACAGAAGGCGACGTCCCACATCCACTGAGGCCCTCAAAGCCGAGGACCAAGAAAATCTGCAATTCACAAGTTGACTGTTGCCAGGGTAAGAAATAATTCCGACATCTCATTACATTCTTCATCCAAAGGTGAAGTAACATTGCGCTCAGGTGACAGTTCCATATTTCAATGCAAAATCGCTAGCTGCTAAACTTGGTCTACACAGGCTGTGCACTGAAACTGTGCAAAGCTCTCGCAGCCTGCTGGCGCTTCCGCAGGTGACGTCACGAATCTGGCTCCAGACTCCCTTGGGATTTTTCCAGACGTGTTTTGTTATTTTATTTTTTTCTGCTGTAGACAGATGGCCTTGTGCAAAATTACCCTTCCGGATGAGTGTGTAAAGGGACAGACTTTCAGATAAAAAAACAAAATTGGTCCAGGATATGCACTTTAAACTGTTGTGTTAAGAAACCTTTATTTGTCACATGCACACTTCAAGCACAGTGAAATTCATCCTCTGCATTTAACCCATCTGAAGCAGTGAACACATGCACACACACCCAGAGCAGTGGGCAGCAACACCAGAGCGCCTGGGGAGCAGTCAGGGGTTCGGTACCTCGCTCAAGGGCACCTCAGCCCAAGGCCGCCCCACGTCAACCTAACTGCATGTCTTTGGACTGTGGGGGAAACCGGAGCGCCCAGAGGAAACCCACACAGACATGGGGAGAACATGCAAACTCCACACAGAAAGGCCCTTGCCGGCCGCTGGGTTCGAACCCAGAACCTTCTTGCTGTGAGGCGACAGCACTAACCACTACACCACCGTGCCGCCTTTTTTTTTTTTTAAGTGTTGTATTGGGGGCAGCACAGTGGTGTAGTGGTTAGCGCTGTCGCCTCACAGCAAGAAGGTCCTGGGTTCGATCCCCGTGGCCGGCGAGGGCCTTTCTGTGCGGAGTTTGCATGTTCTCCCCGTGTCCGCGTGGGTTTCCTCCGGGTGCTCCGGTTTCCCCCACAGTCCAAAGACATGCAGGTTAGGTTAACTGGTGACTCTAAATTGAGCGTAGGTGTGAATGTGAGTGTGAATGGTTGTCTGTGTCTATGTGTCAGCCCTGTGATGACCTGGCGACTTGTCCAGGGTGTACCCCGCCTTTCGCCCGTAGTCAGCTGGGATAGGCTCCAGCTTGCCTGCAACCCTGTAGAACAGGATAAAGCGGCTACAGATGATGAGATGAGATGAGAAGAGAAGTGTTGTATTGTTTAGTTCAGCAGTGTTTTATTCAGGGCATTATCCGCCACTGAGACAGTCAGTCAGGCGGAACCTTTATCTCCGCCTGTGTTTCCACCCGGACCGCCCTCAGACCCGTGTTCCGGTGCGCAGGTGAAATCGCTCCTTCCTTTTCTTCACGCGTTCCTGTGGCTCGGCTGTGTGTCTGCACTGAATCGACTCTTTTGTGCCCCGGAGAAGCAGCGCGTTTACATGATGACGAAGGAACAGGTGGATCGGTGAGTGATTCACTGCGCTCACTCTCACCTGCGCGCTTACACTCACTCACTACTCCAGTGTGGCGTGAACGCGTTTCTGCCATTTCTCCACCTGTATTCCGGTGCATGTCGCCTTTCTTTCCGTGATTTGTTTAAAGCTGCTTTCTGATTGGACTGCTCAGGAGTGATTGCAGTGCTGACCAATCGGAGCGTAGAAGGCGAGATACTGTGACCCAGTCAGAGCGAGGGGGGCGGGGTTTGCTGGAATGGTGTGGGGGAAACAGCAGTGGCTGTTGATTGCGTCAGCGTTTGGAACAGCTGCTTTGTTTTACTGAGTTCTGCATTAACTTTTTTTTTTTTTTTTAAAGAAGTGAAATATTTTGTTATCGGGTAGCGCGCAGGTTTAGCACCGTGTTTAAAAGTTTGTAGCGAAGTTACACAGTTTTACAAAACTCACCTGAAAACTCCTCATAGGTTTAAGTGGTGTGAAAAAGTGTTGGCCCCCTTCCTGAGTTCTTATTTGTTTTGCATGTCACAGTTGAATGTTTTCAGATCAAACAAATTTAAATATTAGACAAGTTAAACACAAAATGCAGTTTTTAAATGAAGGTTTTTATTATTAAGGGGGAAAAAAATCCAAATCTACATGACCCTGTGTGAAAAAGTGATTGCCCCCTAAACCTAATAATGGGTTGGGCCACCCTTAAGGCCAATTTATGCTGACAACGCAGTCCTCGCAGATAGCGTCACAGATGGCGTCTGCGTAGCCCCCCTACATTCGCAGACGCTCTGCGCGCACCTTCCAAAAATTGTTACTGCCACAGAAGCCTCGCAGACAAGAGGGCTCTGATTGGTCCACTCTACATCTGCTGTACACGCACTTCCGCTTCCCTGCTTTCCCGGTTTGGTTTGTTTTCACTACCGCCATTTTTAAAAACACAAGCGAAGATGGAGCAGCATGAAGAGCGGTTGATCGAGGAAGTGAAGAAGTACGTACATCTATACGACTCCAGTTCTAATCATTATAAGTAACCGGAGGATAAACACTCCACTAACCACACCCACCAACTACTCCTAGCGATTTCGCGACTTCGCGCCCCCTTGCGTTGTGGCGGTGAATAACATCGCGCACGCCTATTACTCCCCGCTCAACGATAAATTACAACTGTCTGCGAAAAGCTATCTGCAAAAGCCTTGTCGCAAGAGCATGCAGAAGCCCTTAGCAGCAATAGAGATCTTGCATGTGACGTCACAGCCGATCCAGATTGTAACAGACGCCATCTTGTCGGTCAAACGCCATATTTCTGCCTTCTACTTCTGGTTCTGGTTCTACTTCTGCTTCTACATCTACCTTTTCTTCTGGAAAACCCTACTATATACACAATTCTACTACAACGGCTGCGGCTACAAGCTCTCCCTACCTGTGCACGTTTTTTGTTTGTGTGTATTTTTGTGTGTTGTTTGTCTGTACCGGACTTCAATATCCACTACAACCGTATGGACTTACTGGACATTGGTTTCCAGCAGAAAATGACGGTTTGTAGCGATTTCCATCGCATGCACAACATTCCGGACGAGCTAGCGAGACCAGCGGGGTCTCTGTGAATTGTTATCAGGTCTGGCAGGCGAAGGAGGCGGCGTCGGGAGAGGAAGCAAAAGCGAGGCTGCAGAGCCGGCCTGTTGACTAAGCTCAGAAAACAGCCACTCAAACCTCCACTGCCAAGCCTCGACCTCTCCAACGCCAGATCCATGTAAACAAGACGGACGATTTGGAATTACAGCTGGAATTACCTTATTCTATTCTATAATCGGCTGGTCAGTGCTATACTAGATACTACTGATCTATCTAGTATCAGTACTAGTACTCAATACTTAAGTGACTTACCTGTCCAATGAGGATTGTTATTTTCTTGTTTACAAGATGCCACATCTGAGTCGCTGACAAATCCTGAATTTCTGTAAAGATAACGGTCCAGAGATTTATAAGCACACAGTGCTTCACCACTGAACAGCGAGGGAAAGTTAATGAGGTAATTATACACATCTGGGTATTCCACCTCTGGCAGGTCAATATCCATTGACATGGTCGTGAAAACTACGTCCGGTAAGCCATAAGGGTCACTAATCTGTAGATCGTTTATTTTAGACATATATCTAGTTATCTGTTCATTAGAAAAATGAGCCGTGTAGTCCGTCGGTTGAAATTGATCCATTTTGTACACGAGTGCAGCAATATTCAGCTGTGTTTTTTACCGACAAGATGGCGGCTGTTTACATTCCGGTCACGTGACTGCAAGAGGTCTATGACTGCAGTCAAGCGTTTGCGATAACTGGCAGTGAGTCTTTTACAGCGCTGTGGAGGAATTTTGGCCCACTCATCTTTGCAGAATTGTTGTACTTCAGCCACATTGGAGGGTTTTCGAGCACAAACCGCCTTTTTAAGGTCATGCCACAGCATCTCAATCGGATTCAGGTCAGGACTTTGACTCGGCCACTCAAGTCTTCATTTTTGCCCCTTTTCCACCAATGACATGGAAGTTAGTGTAGAGCCCTGGATGGATCTCAATTACTTTTTCTCATTTGTTCCTGAATTTCTTTGGATCGCAGCATGGTGTCTAGCTTCTGAGGATCTTTTGGTCTACTTCACTTTGTCAGGCAGGTCCTATTTAAGTGATTTCTTGATGGAGAACAGGTGTGGCAGTAATCAGGCCTGGGCGTGGCTCGAGAAATTGGACTCTGCTTTCCAAAGATGTGATAAATTAACTGTGGTTTGTTTTAACAGGGGCGCAATCACTTTTTCACACAGGGTCATGTAGGTTTGCTTTTTTTTTCCCCTTAATAATAAAAACCTTCATTTAAAAACTGCATTTTGTGTTTACTTGTGTTATCTTTGTCTAATATTTAAATTTGTTTGATGATCTGAAACATTTAAGTGTGACAAACATGCAAAAAAAAAAAGAAATCAGGAAGGGGGCAAACACTTTTTCACACCACTGGACATCCTGTGTGTGTGTGCAGCGCTCGAAACTAACGGTGTCCCGATGTCCCGGGGACCATAAAAAATGTCATCGGGACACACAATTATCATATCTGGGACAATCCCGGGACAATGGAAAAAAAATAGATCTAGAAAAAAAGTTCTACATTAATATTATTTACAAAGCCGTAACACATACGTAGACATTCACCTAATTTGTCAATTTTAATTTTAAAACGTTAACAGCGAAAAATACATAGTAGCTTCACTTTCGATGCCCCTGCATCCGTAGGCTACAGAGCAGCGCATTCTGTTCTAGAATCTTCGGCCGGTGTCCGCATTATATGGACTTGGAATGGAATTGCTAGCGCACACGCTGCGCCGACTCTTGCCAGAACAAAAATGCTTAAGTGGCTGAAGCGGACCGACCGCGGGGAAGAAACTGAAAGCCCAGACATAACGTCTCCGGGACCTTCAGGATCCAAAGTGTCATCGCCTGGTCTGCAGGCAACGCTAGCAACTGAATGAACTGAATGAACACTGTTAGACACGTTATAAAATACAGCAGGAATGATGTGGATGATATTGACGGAAGATACCGTTCAACAGAATAAGTGAGTTTTCTTGGTGTCTTTCTAGTTCACAAAGTTTAGTCAGTCAGCAGCACAACTAGGCTCGGACCTGGCACTATGCTGATGTTGCTAACATTTGCACCCACGTTTCGGCAGCGAAAGTTCATAAAATGGATAACGGAAAGTTCATAAAAATGGATAACGGTAATGGTGAAAATTATAAGTTGGCCTTATAAGTGCCAACAGATGTTCAAGGTATAAGTAGATGAAATGAACATAAAAGGGGTCTTATTTTCAACTAAAGTGTACTGCAGATGTAGGGAGTTGAAACATTTTCTGAATGAGCTAGTTCTCATCTCATCTCATTATCTCTAGCCGCTTTATCCTTCTACAGGGTCGCAGGCAAGCTGGAGCCTATCCCAGCTGACTACGGGCGAAAGGCGGGGTACACCCTGGACAAGTCGCCAGGTCATCACAGGGCTGACACATAAAATCGCATAGTTACAAATATAATAGTAACTTCATATGATAATATTAACCACTGGTTATTTCAGAGAGGAAAAAAATGGGGACACTATTGCTTCCATTCGGGACAATACAACACAGAATTCGGGACCACTGGGGGACACAAAGAAAAAAAGTTAATTTCGAGCCCTGTGTGTGTGTGTAAATGTTCAAAGGTTTTACACCCTGTTTAGTGTCCCATAAAGAGATCCAATGGCTCATTCCGATTCCTGATATCTTCTTCGTGTCTGTTATTAATCCTGTCCTGTATGTTGATCCTGATGATTATAACCCCAGAGCTCTGAGTTTCGGCGTCTCGGGTTCCAGCAGCTGTGCTGAGGGCGTGTCCCGTCTCAGAGCCCGGCTGTGGGACCGTATGGACGGGAGATCCAGTGTTCCTGCAGTGCGGTTTTTCTGGTTTTAGGATTAAAATTCCTGTGAGTGGAACAGCTGAGGAGCTGACAGCGACCGTTCAGAGCGTGACAAGAACAGAACGAAATAGTCTTTACACCACGGTGCTGTGGAGTTCTGGATTGTGATTGGTCAGAAGGTGTTGATTAATTTTCTATCCAGGAGTGCAGCTGGAAATCACAGGTTTATATTAATACACTCGTCTGAAACGGAGTACGTTATCGTTTCTATAGTAACAGCTCCTTCACATCAGGGCTGTAAGGATGATGATTTTCTGCCAGGGCCAAGGGTAGGCTGCAGGGTATCATTCGCTCGGCAGAGGCGGTGATCGGCTGCAGTTTGCCTTCACTTGAGGACCTGTTTGCCTACAGGACACTGAGGCGGGTAGGAACGATTGGGGCCGATCCCTCCCACCCCGGACATAAACTCTTGGAGACGCTGCCCTCCTGCAGGAGGTTGCAGTCCATCAAGACCAAAACCTCACGTCCAGGGCTCTACACTAACTTTTTTTTTTTTTTCAGGAGCACACGTGCTCCTAAGTTAAAAATTTTAGGAGCACAGGGAAAAAAAAATGGGGGCACAAGCACAAGTAGGTTTTCATTTTAAAGGTTTATTGCAGCGCAAACCTTAGACATACCAACACATAAAACGCAAAATTAAATTGAGAATGAACGACTGAATGAATGAACAAACGGTAGCTAAACAGAGAGCAGAGCTCAGCAGAGCTAACAACATCATCAAGGACAGCTCCCACCCTGGCTTTGAGTTCTTTGACTTGTTGCCCTCAGGCAGGCGTTACAGGTGCATCAAAGCAAGGACCAACAGACTCAAAAACAGTTTTTTCCCACAGGCCATAACCACCTTGAACAATTAGCCTTTTTCACATTACGTCACTTGCAGGGGAACTCGTATCTGTTTTCAGCCTTTTGAATGGAAGAAGAGGTATACGGCGGCAACATATGTTAACAAAATTGTGTCGTTCACAGATAAGATTGATGATAATATTGCGCATTGTTGTTTATCATTATGTATTGTTAGCGACCGTTCCAGTCACCTATCTGCCTTGTTTTGGAAAGAAAGTTTACTGATTTTCTATGGTTGCTACTTGTTAGCCAGCAGATTAGCATGCCGCCGCTTCTTCCATTCAAAAGGCTGAAAACGGATCAGTGTTTCCCACAGACCAGGTAGCAATTTGTGGTGCTCCACTGTGCCGATGAGGGAATCGTGCGTGGTGGTGTCGTGGCGGTCGGTGGAGTCGGTCATTGGGGTGTATAATGCAAAGTGTTTACAGCGGGCGGTGTTCAAACACACAGTATTTTTCTTCAGAGTCACCTGCTGGAACTATTTTAAAGCTACAAGAAGCATTTGAGATTATTCAGTTCAATCTAAATTCTTTTAAGTTCTTTCAGAGAAGACAGCTAAAACAATTTTTCCCAGAACCCTGCCTGGTTTCATTCCTCAACCCAACTTTACATTACAGGGCAGGCCATTAGTTTGCTGGGCTTGATGTTGGTGGAAAACCTGTCTTTTAAATTTATGAAAATTACTCACCAAAATTGAAGTTAAAGTTTAGTTTTTACTAGAGATGCACCGATTGCAATTTTTTGGGCCGATTCCGATTTTCCATGGCGTGTGACCTGCCGATACCGATTTTGACCGATTCCGATTTCATTTTTTCAAACCACTTCACAGCACACACAAACTATTTTCTTTTTATCTTTTCTTTAATAGAACATTCTGCCAGATTTTCAGTAATAAATTCAGTATATAATTCAGTAATAAAAACACCTCAAAGGTTGAAAACAAACAAAAAGACATTGTTCTTTGTAAAATCTTTCTTCATGTTTGGTATTAACATATTAATTCCTGAAATAGGAAATTCACACAAACATTTTTTCTTTTCCCATCCAATATCTGGCACAAAAACAACTTCCCCCTCATATATTATTTGCCTACTGCTATGGAACACACTTTCATAAGCCTGTTTAGATCTGAAAACTTCTGCCTTATAGAACAGCCCATTTCTTCATTCAGTATCAAAATACAAAAATAATTTCCAGTCATACTTATACCATAGCCATTCTGTCATCTTTGTCAAATGTGTATTTGTAGAGTAATTTCCAATGGAATCAAGTGCAACCAAGGCTGTAAAACAAACAAAAAGACATTTTTTTCTTTCTCTCTTTGTACAAATCTAACTAGATGTTTGGTAATAGGCTAACATTCCTGTAATGGGAAATTCACACAACCACAAACATTTTCTTCTTTTCACATCCAATATCTGGCACACAAAAAAAAATCACTATATGTGGATATCCAAGTATAGTTTGTTTGTTTGTTTGTTTGTTTGTTTGTTAATGGCGTGCGCGCCGGAGCTTGTTCGGCGCGCAGGACTGACACTGTTCTGCGCAAGCGCAACACAATCGCAGTAGAAAGCATGTTCAAGCTGCCAGTGGAGCTGCAGTCTTTTTAGTTGTAAATTACGAGTATTTCCACTTTCATCTCTATGTGATACATAAGTTTTGATCGGCAGAAAATCGGCATATTTTAATTTTGCCCGGCCGGTCGCCGGTCATGGCCGATCACGTGAAAATCGGCCGATTCCGATCGGCAGCCGGTCAATCGGTGCATCTCTGGTTTTGACCTTAGTTTTTTGCCTTTTTGGTGGCAATCTTTCAATCATTCTTTAATTGACATTCAAGGAATAAATTGCAAAAAACAAGCTGGAGGTTTTTATTTTAAATATTGAACTCAACACTTACCTCAACCAATTCTAAAATGAAATAAATAGTATAATGTAACAACAAAATAATAAAATATCATAATTAGATGTAAGAAACCACTTAAGGTAACACCAAGGCAACTAACAATAATGAAAAAGCATTACACTAATTGGTGCAAAGCCTGCATGCCCTATCAGAACATTTAATTCTGCGTGGCTTCCTGAAAGAAACTCCAGTGCCCTATCGTAAGGGAAGTGATTGCTGAAGCGGGATAAACGGGATAATGCAATAAGGCCGGTTCCTCGCGTCAAGCTGCTACTGTCTGCATCAAAATTGGTTTATAGCCTGACTCAGGGACGTCCGTTTCCTGTAAGCCAAGAAGGCTATGATAAAGCTCATCACGAGCACGACGTAGGCTTCCTTTTAAAATAAGCGGTCGGAAGGCGATTCGGGAAGGCTGCGTTATTTTTAATTAGCGCAACATTTTTTTTTTTTCCAAAATTGCGAGTCTGATTGTGTGGCGCTAGGAATCCATTGTGTGGCGCTGCGCAACACAATGGTCTACGTATGGGAAACCCTGCGGATGTGAGGTTCTTCTGCAAGTGACGTAATGTGAAAAAGGCTAATTACATGCACTGACTGATGCCACTTCTGGCAGGTGCAACAATGCACCAACAAGGACCTAAAAGGACAAGATTCTCACACTTACCTGATACAGTGCAATACTTATTACAGTGCAACCTCACACAGCAACTTTTTAGTTTTTATAGCTTTTGTATATTTATATTTCTACACTTTTACATCCATACCCAATACAGTGCAATACCAAATACAGTGCAATATCCTGAGTTTTGTAGCTGAGCTGAGTTTCTATAACTAATGGCCCTTTTCCACTACCCTTTTTCAGCTCACTTCAGCCCGACACGGCTTGCGTTTCGACTACCAAAAACCAGCACGACTCAGCTCGTTTCAGCCCTGCTTAGCCCCTAAAACTCGCACCGTTTTGGAGTGGGGCTGAAGCGAGCCAAGCCGTGCCGAGTGAGGTTGGGGGCGTGAGCAGACACTCCCCTGTGCACTGATTGGTGAGGAGGAGTGTCCTCACATGCCCACACACGCCCCACGAGCGCGCTGGGATCTGTAAACACCGCAAACCCGGAAGAAGAAGAATTACGAATTACGAGAATTTCTGAAGCCTTATGCGCCTCGCCTCATCTATACGCTCTTGCCAGTCAGTATCTGTTGGCGTTGTCGGTGACAACAAGCCACAGCACCAAGACCAGCAACACTAACGACTCCATGTCCTCCATGTTTATTGTTTACTATTCGGGTCGTGAGACTACCGCTTAAAAGCTCACTGAATCAGTGACATACAGAGCATCGTGCACGAGTTCGCGGAGCGCAAGGCTCGTCGTATGCCCTTCAAATAATGCGCGCAGTAGGCTATTGATGTTTTATTATGAGCCATGTACAGTATGTCGCCTAATGTTTTTTTGTTTCTGAGTTACATGTTCGTTTGAAGGACTTAATGTACAAAATAACATAGTTGCACCCCGTAGTGTTGAAATTGGTAAACACAGTGCATTCAGTGAGGTTTGCACCGCCCTCCTTTTATTTCTGACTCTTCCCGTCACCGTTGCAACCTCTGAGCGCTCATTCGTATGCCCTTCAAATAATGTGCGCAGTATAGGCTATTGATGTTTTATTATGAGCCATGTACAGTATCCTAATGTTTTTTGTTTCTGAGTTACATGTCCGTTTGAAGGACTTGATGTACTAAATAACATATAGTTGCACCCGGTAGTGTTGAAATTGGTAAACACCGCAGTTGCGGACATTTTGTAGCCTAAAATGATGTTATGATAAGCTTTAATAAAGGGCCCGGTCATTTGCCCCGCCCCCGGCCCGGCTCTGACTTGTTCCGCCACTGTCACTGATGTCACTGTTTGCGCTGCTTAACGACATCACGTGACGTCCACCCACTTTCGCTAACTCCACCCAATGTGTCCACCCACTTCCAGCCAGCACGGTTCAGCGCGGTTGTAGTCGAAATGCAACTCCAACAGCCCCGCTCAGCCCGACTCAGCTCGACTCAGCACGGCACGGCTCAGCCGCGTTTGTAGTGGAAAAGCGGCATAATGTGCAATTAACGTCTGCACCTCAACACGCCCAGTTGTGTATATATTCTTTGTTTTTCTGCTGTGTTGTGACGTGCACCATTTGTATATACTGTATATTATTTGTTTTTCTGCTGTGTTGTATGTTCCCATCTAAATGTTTGCACTGGGGTGTGTGCTTTCCATCTCATTATATCATTTTCCCGCACCTTCTCCCGTCGTTCTAGCTTTCTTCACTACACTTTCTTCCTCGTCCGTTCTTTTATTCTTGTTTCCACCATCGTTGCTTTTAAAAAACGCCGTTATTCTCTGCATAGCGAATATATTTCTCAGCTCGGTCCGAACCAGCTCTCGGTTATCTCTCAGTTGAATGATCTGATGAATCCCTAAAAAGCACTTTTCCCACCTAATGCCACACCCACAACATACAACCGTGGGAAAGAGGGGCAATCACAGAAAGATGAGTAGAAAGCGGGAACTGTTACGGGGGATATTTATTGTGATGGTAGGCTATTGTAGCGTCAGCACAAAAGCACCAGACTCAGCTTTAACTGAAAGTGTTATTCAGTAGCCTAAACTTTATTCAAGCTACAGACCGAGAAGAATAAAAATGCTGAAATCTTGTGTCCCGGCAAAACGCACTAGCATGGCAGAACGGCAAAAAAAAGTAACTTTTTTTGTTAATATTGATATCTGAGCTCCGTATCAATGCGCTGCCGAAGCGCGCAGAAGGTGTTAGTACGCCTGTCATTATAGTGCGCACTTTCCATAGCATAGAAAATCGCTACGTTTCAATTTGTGTAACTGAACTTGTTTCATATCACTGGTCATATAAACCTATGTAAACAGGAAAAACGCGGAAGAGTTTGGTCGCATCTAACTACAGCCCCAAAAAATACCATTGGCCATGCTGAGCCTAGCTACATTGCTAACAGGAGTGACAGCGCGTCTGACTGACTGGGAGGTCGCGCAAAGCTCGGAGAGGTACGGAGCAGCTCGTCTCAATTCAGATAAGAGCATATTTCATTATGGAAGTACGGTGGACTGTTCCTTTAATACTGAGCATGGTTTCCTTACGGAAGCCGCGAGAGGCCCTTCATATAATCTTTTTTTTTATTCACCTTGTTATCCCGAGATAACGACATAATTAATTTAGGATGTCGAGAAAACAACACAACTAATTCGAGATCTCGAGAAAACAAGACAATTATTTCATGATCTCGAGAAAACAGCTGAGATTTCTAGCAGAGCTGAGACGAAGCCGGGCCAGTCTTCTGCGGAGGTGCCGCGGACTAATATTGAAATGATCCCTTATTAAAAGACTTAATGCAATCTCTTCCTGTGTCAACCCCTGATCAGAATATTGCCTTATTAGGTGATCGATTATTCCAGACATTCTAATGACCAAAGTTGCGTCTATACAGAATGAGAAATAGCCCCAAAGTCAGCATATCACAAGTCTCTTGGCGCTCCTGAATGAACCATTTCTCAGCTGTTTACTCGAGATCACGGAATAACGGTTTTGTTTTCTCGAGATCTCGAATTAGTTGTGTTGTTTTCTCGAGATCCTGAATTAATTATGTCGTTATCTTGGGATAACAAGGTGAATAAAAAAAAAAAAAAGGATTATATGAAGGGCCTCTCTCGGCTTCCGTATTTCCTAGATGTCCCTGATTTGGGCAATTAATTTATTATTCTATGAAAATGCACTGGGAAGCAGCTGGACTGTTTGATTCATGAGGTGTTGCTCATCCAAGCAAAAAAGCCAAAATTAAACATCCAGTCTGATTCTGTACGTGCCAAGGTTTTTACTTGATGCGCTCTTTAAGAGTCCATTCAAGTTTTTATAATCACTTACTTAAACACTGTTTTACTCTGATGATGTCAGTGGCGTCGAGACGTCAGTTTATGATCTCGCTAGTTTTGTTCTTAAATTTGTTACAGAGAACAGGAAAAAAAACAGAATTGGTCATTTTCTGAAACGGAAGATCATTATTATTCCCCCTCAGGACGCGCCATGCAAACGGATAAAAACTAATCGTTGAAATGTTCACGTTTTCTTTAATTGGTGTAACGTTTCTGGAAGGAGTCTCCAGTATCAGAGGTGAAGCTGGAACATGAAGCACTTTTTTTTTTTTGGTCATGTTAACTTTGAGAGTGGATAAAGAGCGGCTGGTGAGGGAATGACGGTTTGTTTATAACCGCTGTAACATTAGCGAGAACAGGAACTAACTCCCTTCATGGATGTTCCACAACATTAAATGGGGGGGAAAGTTTTGTTTTACAACCCCGATTCCAAAAAAGTTGGGACAAAGTACAAATTGCAAATAAAAACGGAATGCAATCATTTACAGATCTCAAAAACTGATATTTTATTCACAATAGAACATAGACAACATATCAAATGTCGAAAGTGAGATTTTGAAATTTCATGCCAAATATTCTCATATTTGAAATTTCATGACAGCAACACATCTCAAAAAAGTTGGGACGGGGGCAATAAGAGGCTGGAAAAGTTAAAGGTACAAAAAAGGAACAGCTGGAGGACCAAATTGCAACTCATTAGGTCAATTGGCAATAGGTCATTAACATGACTGGGTATAAAAAGAGCATCTTGGAGTGGCAGCGGCTCTCAGAAGTAAAGATGGGAAGAGGATCACCAATCCCCCTAATTCTGCGCCGACAAATAGTGGAGCAATATCAGAAAGGAGTTCGACAGTGTAAAATTGCAAAGAGTTTGAACATATCATCATCTACAGTGCATAATATCATCAAAAGATTCAGAGAATCTGGAAGAATCTCTGTGCGTAAGGGTCAAGGCCGGAAAACCATACTGGGTGCCCGTGATCTTCGGGCCCTTAGACGGCACTGCATCACATACAGGCATGCTTCTGTATTGGAAATCACAAAATGGGCTCAGGAATATTTCCAGAGAACATTATCTGTGAACACAATTCACCGTGCCATCCGCCGTTGCCAGCTAAAACTCTATAGTTCAAAGAAGAAGCCGTATCTAAACATGATCCAGAAGCGCAGACGTCTTCTCTGGGCCAAGGCTCATTTAAAATGGACTGTGGCAAAGTGGAAAACTGTTCTGTGGTCAGACGAATCAAAATTTGAAGTTCTTTATGGAAATCAGAGACTTGGACTAAAGAGGAGAAGGACGACCCAAGTTGTTATCAGCGCTCAGTTCAGAAGCCTGCATCTCTGATGGTATGGGGTTGCATTAGTGCGTGTGGCATGGGCAGCTTACACATCTGGAAAGACACCATCAATGCTGAAAGGTATATCCAGGTTCTAGAGCAACATATGCTCCCATCCAGACGACGTCTCTTTCAGGGAAGACCTTGCATTTTCCAACATGACAATGCCAAACCACATACTGCATCAATTACAGCATCATGGCTGTGTAGAAGAAGGGTCCGGGTACTGAACTGGCCAGCCTGCAGTCCAGATCTTTCACCCATAGAAAACATTTGGCGCATCATAAAACGGAAGATACGACAAAAAAGACCTAAGACAGTTGATCAACTAGAATCCTACATTAGACAAGAATGGGTTAACATTCCTATCCCTAAACTTGAGCAACTTGTCTCCTCAGTCCCCAGACGTTTACAGACTGTTGTAAAGAGAAAAGGGGATGTCTCACAGTGGGAAACATGGCCTTGTCCCAACTTTTTTGAGATGTGTTGTTGTCATGAAATTTAAAATCACCTAATTTTTCTCTTTAAATGATACATTTTCTCAGTTTAAACATTTGATATGCCATCTATGTTCTATTCTGAATAAAATATGGAATTTTGAAACTTCCACATCATTGCATTCCGTTTTTATTTACAATTTGTACTTTGTCCCAACTTTTTTGGAATCGGGGTTGTAGAATAGATACGAAAACAGTAATCGTTGGTGAACTGCTGCAGTATAAGAGGAATAAAACACTCCAGGGTGTGGTGTTCAAGGAAAATAATCAGCGTTTGAGTGTCAGGCTTCATCACACCCTGCTGCTGCTCATTATTTTCCTTTCACAGCACAACCCCGAGTGTTTCCTTCCTTACACAACAGACGGAATAAAACCAGGAAGTGTCTTTAGCAATTAAAGTTGATCGGGATTTGCCTTTTCATGCATTTTTGGCTTCACAGGGATGGTGTGTACGTTTTAGTTTCTGTGTTTAAATCATGGCTGAGGCGGAAGGAGGCACTTCAGTTGACCTTTGACCTGCAGTTAGGGCCAGAAGACTTTCACAGTGAAGCCTGTATTGAAGATAAACTCTTTGATGTCGTGCTGTAATATTTTTATCAGGTTTAAGATCATTCTGGGTAAAATCACTCGACAGGAAATCATGATGGAGTCTTATGCAAGACAATAAAACACACACGAATCAGCAGCAGTGCTCTTCAGCGAATGTTTCCTGTAGCTGCTAATCCGTCTTCCATGACGGTGAGGAGCTGTAGACCTTTCCAGCCATGATGCTGCCACCACCGTGCTTCACAGCTTTAACTTTACTAACAGTGTTAATGTTCTCGGCTCGGAAAATCAGTTCAGCGGCAAAACCGTAAGCCATGTAGTTATTTAAAACGATGTGGACCCAAACTGTTCCTGATCACTGCAGTAAAACCATCGTGCTGAAGTTTCTCAGCGTTTTCTATGATTATAAAGTGACGGAACATTCGAGGGGTTTGAACGCTCGTCGCTTCAAAGTTAGCCTGAAGATGTTCCAGCAGAACTGGATCTTCACAAACCTTTTAACAGTCATTATTTCAGTCCTGAGTGTTCATATACACTATAAGGTTTGTCTTGGTGTGTGTGTTCCAAGTCAGAGTTGTAGATCAAGTGGAAATTTTCAGTCGAGGTCAGAATCTTTCCCTGGTGAAAAATCCTCACCTGAGGATTGTCAAAGACCTGCCAAAGATCCTTAAAGACGAGCATCTTTATAGGATCGTTAAAGGATCTTAAAGATCTTCATCTGCAAAATCATTTGTAAAGATCCTCAAGGATTTGACAAAGATATTTTAAAGATCCTTATAATGATCCCCACAAAGATCTTTGCAAGGATCCTTTAAGATCCTCAAGGATTCAGCAAGGATCTTTCAAAGATCTTAAAAGGATCCTTTTCAGGATCTTCTAAAGATCTTAACTCAGCGGAATTGGCGAGGATGGAAATAGATTGAAACTTTAGGTAATTATGATTGATAAGAATTGGATAAGGATATACCACAGAATCCTGAATAGCCAACATGTTAAAAGGATCTTGCATGATTTTCAAGGTTTCAGAGATCTTGGAAGGATCTCTTGGTCAATCAATTGACTACTTCTACTGGAAATGTCAGTGTATATATGATGGCATCACTAAAGAATTGTTTGGAATTGAATGTGGTGTTTATTTTTTCAGATTCTTGGAGATCTCCTCAAGGATATTCAAGATCCTTGAAGACCTTGGCGGGGGGGATCTTTGTAGATCCTTGAAGATCTTGCCAAGAATTTTAAAGATCCTTGAGGGTCTTTGTTGAGATCCTCAAAGACCCTCACAAAGAACTTTACAGATCCTTGAAGATCCTTGGAAGGTTTTCACCGGGGTTAACACAGTTCAGAATTTTCTCCTTGTATTAGAGAGACTTGCTGTATCTTGGGTTCAGATTTGGGAAGACTTTGTATTTTAAAGTACTTGATGATGTAACAAGACTGGACTCCTTAATAAATTCAAAAAAAAAAAAAAAAATATATATATATATATATATATATATATATATATATATATATATATATATATATATATATAAAATCATCACTCCATCTGTTGCAGTCGTCGCTGGTCTAGTGGTTAAGGTGTTGGGTTAAGAATTAGAAGGTTCCGAGTTCAAATTATGATTGATGCCATGTACACACGTAGCCGGGTATTTTTAAAACCGAACATTTTTCCCCCCTCCGTTTATAAAAATGTTTTATCCACACCACCTCGTCTTCGAAAAAAATCCCTTCCACACATAACCGAACATCTGCGTTTTCAATCACATTCATAAGCGTTCCCAACCTGTAGATGGTTATTTCCCCAAATCCTACCCCCTAATCACATCGCCTGTGCTCTTGGAGCAGTAGTTGGGCTTCTAAAATTAAACATGTAAATAGCACCTGCACAATAATTAACACTTTCAAGGCACTACTCCGATCCATTACTCTTTAGCTAGCCGCACACTACGCCGATTTTCAGCGTACCGAGCCAACTGAAGTCGCGAGTCAGGCGTAAAGACTAGTTTTCGATGGTACCGACTCATCTCACAGCCGATTCGAAAAACTAATCGGGAGCCAGACTGATCGGCGAGAGTCGCGAGCAATAGCCAATCATATCTTTCGCATATAACACGTGACATCATTAAACACAATTTCTAGCGTGAGGAATACGTGCTGGTAGCACCTAATGCAGGTATATACTGTAATTCCATAGACTGAAGCTTTATTCATAGACACAGTGGGCTGGAAAGCCACTCTGCTCAAGTTGTGTGGCTGAATTCCAAATCGCTTTAACTCCCCTATATAAGTGCACTATTTAAGGTTGGGAATAATAGCTCATGCAGCCTAGATAGTGCGCTACATATTCCATGTTGTGTCATTTGTAATTCAGCCTGTAGCATCTTCAAGTGTTGGATTTAACAGTAACTATATCCAATAGCCAATCACAAAGCTATTAAGCTGTCACGTGTCGCTTCAATCGCGACTGCACTCGTCAACAGTCGGGAGTCGGCTCTGAAATGGGTCGGTTCGGTACCGCGTGGATCGCCGTAGTGTGCGGCTAGCTTAAGTCCATGCTTAATCTGGCTTCTGCAGTAAACAAAGGTCGCACGTTTGACGTCAGGGCAGATTTGTTGTCATTTTTTTGGCGCAGATTGTGACGTTCTAAAACGCAAAACTCCGGTTATCTCTGTCTACACGAAAAGGCATACACGGAGTTTTCAAAAATCTTCACTTTGCCCGGAGTTTTTTTAAATATTCGTTTTTGATGTGTTTTCATGTGGATGACAGGCCAAAACGTAGAAAAATATCTTCGATTTAGCAGATACCCGGCTACGTGTGGACGGGGTCTAAGTATGGGAAAAGATATTTAAAAAAAACATGCTAATTAGGTGGATAGGAACAGACAGACAGATAAGAGGAAATACTCAGTAGGGGTAGACGGAGAGGAAGTGGATGGGAGAAAGAGAGACAGAAGTAGTGATGATAAAATCCCTTTAAAGAATCTTTATGATCTTTAGGAAATTATGAAGTAGGTTAAAAATTTTAACCCAGGTACAAAAACAAAAAAACCCTCCTCGGTTGAAAATTTTTTGACCTGTAACACGTATATTACACAGAACACAAAGCACACGTGGTGATATTTTTGAGTTTTAATGCCTGGCTGCGCTCGACCGAGCTGAGGTTTTGGGTAAATATCTATCTAAAGAGAGGAAATCCTCCCACTGCCTGCTCTTTCCTCTGCTCCGGTGTGAACAATGTAGGAACGTTTTTCACTTATATCACACCCACCCCAAACAATCGCTCTGAAACGGTGTCTCCGTGCCCTTTTCCTGTCGCAGCTCAGCCGAGGAGGAGCAGCAGGCGGCCCAGTCGAAGAAAGCGCTGAAGAAACAGCAGAAAGAAGCGGAGAAAGCAGCCAAGAAGGCTGAGAAGCAGGCCAAGCTGGTGTGTGCGTGTGTGTGTGCGTGGGTGATGCAGACACCATTGTCTACTAATTCCTGCACTTTGACTGTTTGTGTAAATAAAAAACAACCTCAAGTTCACAGGCCGAACGACGACGTCCTACATGCTAGTGTGGAAAAGTAGTGACCTTATTAAGGTTCAGACGAACAGGTCAGATGACTGGACAAAAAGTGCGGGCAGACAGATGTAAAGATAAAATGACATAAAGACAAACAGATGGACAGATAGATGACCAACAGGATGGCTGAAAGGACAGAGAGACACAGACCGACCTATGGATGGAAAGCAGATGTAGAGTCACATACACAGTCACAATACAGGTAGAGAAGTGAGAGTAACACACACACGACCAGAAACTAACTCGTGTCTGACCTGAGGGCTAAAGTCAGTGAGGGATTTTTAAACAATACCTCATATATTTCTGTGTGTGTGTGCGCGTGCTTACAGGCAGCTGATCAGCAGACTGCGGAGGAGGATGTGAGTACACTGATAACTTTACTGCAAAAATCTCTCTCTCTCTCTCTCTCTCACACACACACGCTCTGTATTTCACATTAATCATGATGTTCTTATGTGATTGATGGATATTGTGTGTGTGTGTGTGTGTCAGGACTTTGCACGGGATCGTTACGGTGTGTGTGTAATGCTGCAGTCGCAGGAGAAACTGGGTGAGTGCTGCTCGCTCGCTCGCTCTCTCTCTCTCTCTCTCTCTCTCTGTCTCTCTCTAAGACCACCAACAGAGCTCCTGTAAATTGCCCCAATAACAGGGTAATAAGAGTTAAAGACCCCCACTTGAGTAATAACAGTGTTAAAGACCCCCCCCACCACACACACACACACACACACACGCACACACACACACACACACCTGGCCCTGATGTAAAGTCCAGCTGCACACCTTAGTAAAGTGAGCCACATGCTGTGTGAGTGAAACTTTGACGTGACCCATCACACTCCTGTAAACTGACTGTGTGTGTCTCTGAGACAGACAGGTCTCTGGTGCGGGTGTGTGAGCTGACTCCGGATGGAGCGGGTCAGACGGTGTGGGTGCGTGCCAGGGTTCACACCAGCAGAGCTAAAGGTAAGAGTGAGTGTGAGAAAGAGAGATTGTGTGTGTATGTAATTACACCGTCTCTGTCCTCAGGCTGGATGTTCAGAGAGACATTTCAGTCTGACAGACAGAATGCGGTTAATAAGTGTGTGATATAGAGAGAGGCACAGACAGACAGGTGGGCAGGCAGGCAAACAGGTGCACAGACAGGAAAATGGACAGGTGCAAAGGCAGACAGGGAGAAGAACCGGTGCAAAGACAGGCAGGTAGGCAGACAGACAGGGAGACAAACAGGTGCAAAGGCAGATGGGGAGACGAACAGGTGCAAAGACAGGCAGGCAGGGAGACGAACAGGTGCAAGGACAGGCAGGCAGACAGACAGGGAGACAAACAGGTGCAGAGACAGGCAGGGAGACGAACGGAGAAAAACAGGTGCAAAAACAGGGAGACAAACGGAGACAAACAGGTGCAAAGACAGGGAGACAGACGTAGACGAACTGATGCAAAGACAGGCAGGGAGATGGACAGGTGCAAAGACGGAGACGGACAGGTGCGGACGGGCAGGGCGACGGACAGGTGCGGAGACGGGCAGGGAGACGGGCAGAGAGATGGACAGGTGCGGAGACGGGCAGGGAGAGGGACAGGTGCGGAGACGGGCAGGGAGAGGGACAGGTGCGGAGACGGGCAGGGAGAGGGACAGGTGCGGAGACGGGCAGGGAGAGGGACAGGTGCGGAGACGGGCAGGGAGACGGACAGGTGCGGAGACGGACAGGTGCGGAGACGGGCAGGGAGACGGACAGGTGCGGAGACGGGCAGGGAGACGGACAGGTGCGGAGACGGGCAGGGAGACGGACAGGTGCGGAGACGGGCAGGGAGACGGACAGGTGCGGAGACGGGCAGGGAGACGGACAGGTGCGGAGACGGGCAGGGAGACGGACAGGTGCGGAGACGGGCAGGTGCAATGACGGAGGCGGGCAGGGAGACGGGCAGGTGCAAAGGCGGGCAGGGAGACGGACAGGGAGACGGGCAGGTGCAATGACGGAGGCGGGCAGGGAGACGGGCAGGTGCAAAGGCGGGCAGGGAGACGGACAGGGAGACGGGCAGGTGCAATGACGGAGGTGGGCAGGGAGACAGGCAGGTGCAAAGGCGGGCAGGGAGACGGACAGGTGCGGAGAAGGGCAGGGAGACGGACAGGTGCGGAGACGGGCAGGGAGACGGACAGGTGCGGAGACGGGCAGGTGCGGAGACGGGCAGGGAGACGGACAGGTGCAATGACGGAGGCGGGCAGGGAGACGGGCAGGTGCAAAGGCGGGCAGGGAGATGGACAGGGAGACGGGCAGGTGCAATGACGGAGGCGGGCAGGGAGACGGGCAGGTGCAAAGGCGGGCAGGGAGACGGACAGGTGCGGAGAAGGGCAGGGAGACGGACAGGTGCGGAGACGGGCAGGGAGACGGACAGGTGCGGAGACGGGCAGGTGCGGAGACGGGCAGGGAGACGGACAGGTGCGGAGACGGGCAGGGAGACGGACAGGTGCAATGACGGAGGCGGGCAGGGAGACGGGCAGGTGCAAAGGCGGGCAGGGAGACGGACAGGTGCGGAGACGGGCAGGGAGACGGACAGGTGCGGAGACGGGCAGGGAGACGGGCAGGTGCGGAGACGGGCAGGTGCGGAGACGGACAGGTGCAATGACGGAGGCGGGCAGGGAGACGGGCAGGTGCAAAGGCGGGCAGGGAGACGGACAGGGAGACGGGCAGGTGCAATGACGGAGGCGGGCAGGGAGACAGGCAGGTGCAAAGGCGGGCAGGGAGACGGACAGGTGCGGAGACGGGCAGGAAGACGGACAGGGAGACGAACAGGTGCAATGACGGAGGCGGGCAGGGAGACGGACAAGGAGACGAACAGGTGCAACGACAGGGAGACGAACAGGTGCAAAGACGGGCAGGGAGACGGACAGGGAGACGAACAGGTGCAATGACAGGGAGACGGACAGGGAGACGAACAGGTGCAAGGACAGGGAGACGGACAGGGAGACGAACAGGTGCAATGACAGGGAGACGGACAGGGAGACGGACAGGTGCAATGACAGGGAGACGAACAGGTGCAATGACAGGGAGACGAACAGGTGCAATGACAGGGAGACGAACAGGTGCAATGACAGGGAGACGAACAGGTGCAATGACAGGGAGACGAACAGGTGCAATGACAGGGAGACGAACAGGTGCAATGACAGGGAGACGAACAGGTGCAATGACAGGGAGACGAACAGGTGCAATGACAGGGAGACGAACAGGTGCAATGACAGGGAGACGAACAGGTGCAATGACAGGGAGACGAACAGGTGCAATGACAGGGAGACGAACAGGTGCAATGACAGGGAGACGAACAGGTGCAATGACAGGGAGACGAACAGGTGCAATGACAGGGAGACGGACAGGTGCAATGACAGGGAGACGGACAGGTGCAATGACGGAGACGGACAGGGAGAGGAACAGGTGCAATGACAGGGAGACGGACAGGGAGACGAACAGGTGCAATGACAGGGAGACGGACAGGGAGACGAACAGGTGCAATGACGGGCAGGGAGACGGACAGGTGCAATGACGGGCAGGGAGACGGACAGGGAGACGAACAGGTGCAATGACGGGCAGGGAGACGGACAGGGAGACGAACAGGTGCAATGACGGGCAGGGAGACGGACAGGGAGACGAACAGGTGCAATGACGGGCAGGGAGACGGACAGGGAGACGAACAGGTGCAATGACGGGCAGGGAGACGGACAGGGAGACGAACAGGTGCAATGACGGGCAGGGAGACGGACAGGTGCAATGACGGGCAGGGAGACGGACAGGTGCAATGACGGGCAGGGAGACGGACAGGTGCAATGACGGGCAGGGAGACGGACAGGGAGACGGACAGGTGCAATGACGGGCAGGGAGACGGACAGGGAGACGGACAGGTGCAATGACGGGCAGGGAGACGGACAGGGAGACGGACAGGTGCAATGACGGGCAGGGAGACGGACAGGGAGACGGACAGGTGCAATGACGGGCAGGGAGACGGACAGGGAGACGAACAGGTGCAATGACGGGCAGGGAGACGGACAGGGAGACGAACAGGTGCAATGACGGGCAGGGAGACGGACAGGGAGACGAACAGGTGCAATGACGGGCAGGGAGACGGACAGGGAGACGAACAGGTGCAATGACGGGCAGGGAGACGGACAGGGAGACGAACAGGTGCAATGACGGGCAGGGAGACGGACAGGGAGACGAACAGGTGCAATGACGGGCAGGGAGACGGACAGGGAGACGAACAGGTGCAATGACGGGCAGGGAGACGGACAGGGAGACGAACAGGTGCAATGACGGGCAGGGAGACGGACAGGGAGACGAACAGGTGCAATGACGGGCAGGGAGACGAACAGGTGCAATGACGGGCAGGGAGACGGACAGGTGCAATGACGGGCAGGGAGACGGACAGGGAGACGGACAGGTGCAATGACGGGCAGGGAGACGGACAGGGAGACGAAGAGGTGCAATGACGGGCAGGGAGACGGACAGGGAGACGAAGAGGTGCAATGACGGGCAGGGAGACGGACAGGGAGACGAAGAGGTGCAATGACGGGCAGGGAGACGGACAGGGAGACGAAGAGGTGCAATGACGGGCAGGGAGACGGACAGGGAGACGAAGAGGTGCAATGACGGGCAGGGAGACGGACAGGGAGACGAAGAGGTGCAATGACGGGCAGGGAGACGGACAGGGAGACGAAGAGGTGCAATGACGGGCAGGGAGACGGACAGGGAGACGAAGAGGTGCAATGACGGGCAGGGAGACGGACAGGGAGACGAAGAGGTGCAATGACGGGCAGGGAGACGGACAGGGAGACGAAGAGGTGCAATGACGGGCAGGGAGACGGACAGGGAGACGAAGAGGTGCAATGACGGGCAGGGAGACGGACAGGGAGACGAAGAGGTGCAATGACGGGCAGGGAGACGGACAGGGAGACGAAGAGGTGCAATGACGGGCAGGGAGACGGACAGGGAGACGAAGAGGTGCAATGACGGGCAGGGAGACGGACAGGGAGACGAAGAGGTGCAATGACGGGCAGGGAGACGGACAGGGAGACGAAGAGGTGCAATGACGGGCAGGGAGACGGACAGGGAGACGAAGAGGTGCAATGACGGGCAGGGAGACGGACAGGGAGACGAAGAGGTGCAATGACGGGCAGGGAGACGGACAGGGAGACGAAGAGGTGCAATGACGGGCAGGGAGACGGACAGGGAGACGAAGAGGTGCAATGACGGGCAGGGAGACGGACAGGGAGACGAAGAGGTGCAATGACGGGCAGGGAGACGAACAGGTGCAATGACGGGCGGGGAGACGGACAGGGAGACGAACAGGTGCAATGACGGGCGGGGAGACGGACAGGGAGACGAACAGGTGCAATGACGGGCGGGGAGACGGACAGGGAGACGAACAGGTGCAATGACGGGCGGGGAGACGGACAGGGAGACGAAGAGGTGCAATGACGGGCGGGGAGACGGACAGGGAGACGAAGAGGTGCAATGACGGGCGGGGAGACGGACAGGGAGACGAAGAGGTGCAATGACGGGCGGGGAGACGGACAGGGAGACGAACAGGTGCAATGACGGGCGGGGAGACGGACAGGGAGACGAACAGGTGCAATGACGGGCGGGGAGACGGACAGGGAGACGAACAGGGAGACGGACAGGGAGACGAAGAGGTGCAATGGCGGGCGGGGAGACGGACAGGGAGACGAAGAGGTGCAATGGCGGGCGGGGAGACGGACAGGGAGACGAAGAGGTGCAATGGCGGGCGGGGAGACGGACAGGGAGACGAAGAGGTGCAATGGCGGGCGGGGAGACGGACAGGGAGACGAACAGGTGCAATGGCGGGCGGGGAGACGGACAGGGAGACGAAGAGGTGCAATGGCGGGCGGGGAGACGGACAGGGAGACGAAGAGGTGCAATGGCGGGCGGGGAGACGGACAGGGAGACGAAGAGGTGCAATGGCGGGCGGGGAGACGGACAGGGAGACGAAGAGGTGCAATGGCGGGCGGGGAGACGGACAGGGAGACGAAGAGGTGCAATGACGGGCGGGGAGACGGACAGGGAGACGAAGAGGTGCAATGACGGGCGGGGAGACGGACAGGGAGACGAACAGGTGCAATGACGGGCGGGGAGACGGACAGGGAGACGAACAGGTGCAATGACGGGCGGGGAGACGGACAGGGAGACGAACAGGTGCAATGACGGGCGGGGAGACGGACAGGGAGACGAAGAGGTGCAATGACGGGCGGGGAGACGGACAGGGAGACGAACAGGTGCAATGACGGGCGGGGAGACGGACAGGGAGACGAACAGGTGCAATGACGGGCGGGGAGACGGACAGGGAGACGAACAGGTGCAATGACGGGCGGGGAGACGGACAGGGAGACGAACAGGTGCAATGACGGGCGGGGAGACGGACAGGGAGACGAACAGGTGCAATGACGGGCGGGGAGACGGACAGGGAGACGAACAGGTGCAATGACGGGCGGGGAGACGGACAGGGAGACGAACAGGTGCAATGACGGGCGGGGAGACGGACAGGGAGACGAACAGGTGCAATGACGGGCGGGGAGACGGACAGGGAGACGAACAGGTGCAATGACGGGCGGGGAGACGGACAGGGAGACGAACAGGTGCAATGACGGGCGGGGAGACGGACAGGGAGACGAAGAGGTGCAATGACGGGCGGGGAGACGGACAGGGAGACGAAGAGGTGCAATGACGGGCGGGGAGACGGACAGGGAGACGAAGAGGTGCAATGACGGGCGGGGAGACGGACAGGGAGACGAAGAGGTGCAATGACGGGCGGGGAGACGGACAGGGAGACGAAGAGGTGCAATGACGGGCGGGGAGACGGACAGGGAGACGAAGAGGTGCAATGACGGGCGGGGAGACGGACAGGGAGACGAAGAGGTGCAATGACGGGCGGGGAGACGGACAGGGAGACGAAGAGGTGCAATGACGGGCGGGGAGACGGACAGGGAGACGAAGAGGTGCAATGACGGGCGGGGAGACGGACAGGGAGACGAAGAGGTGCAATGACGGGCGGGGAGACGGACAGGGAGACGAAGAGGTGCAATGGCGGGCGGGGAGACGGACAGGGAGACGAACAGGTGCAATGGCGGGCGGGGAGACGGACAGGGAGACGAACAGGTGCAAGGCCGGGCGGGGAGACGGACAGGTGCAAGGCCGGGCAGGGAGACGGACAGGTGCAAGGCCGGGCGGGCAGGGAGACGGACAGGTGCAAGGCCGGGCGGGCAGGGGGACGGACAGGTGCAAGGCCGGGCGGGCAGGGGGAAGGACAGGTGCAAGGCCGGGCGGGCAGGGGGACGGACAGGTGCAAGGCCGGGCGGGCAGGGGGACGGACAGGTGCAAGGCCGGGCGGGCAGGGGGACGGACAGGTGCAAGGACGGGCGGGCAGGGGGACGGACAGGTGCAAGGACGGGCGGGCAGGGGGACGGACAGGTGCAAGGACGGGCGGGCAGGGGGACGGACAGGTGCAAGGACGGGCGGGCAGGGGGACGGACAGGTGCAAGGACGGGCGGGCAGGGGGACGGTCAGGTGCAAGGACGGGCGGGCAGGGGGACGGTCAGGTGCAAGGACGGGCAGGGAGACGAGCAGGTGCAAGGACGGGCATGGAGACGAGCAGGTGCAAGGACGGGCGGGCAGGGGGACGAGCAGGTGCAAGGACGGGCGGGCAGGGGGACGGTCAGGTGCAAGGACGGGCGGGCAGGGAGACAGGCAGGCACCCGGGGAGACGAACGGACAGACAGACGGACGAACAGGTGCAAAGACCGGCAGAGAGATGGACAGCCGTGCAGAATAATCAGCTACAGTTGTGTATAAAATAATAAACGGTGGTTTTTGACTCTGAGCAGATCGCGACCTGCACATTCCTGAGTTGGGAATACTGTATCCGATCCTCGTCTGTGTTGTTGTGGTTTCCTTCCTGGACTGCTTCCATATCGCGACCCAGTTGACCTGCTTCTCTGTTTGAAGGATGTCCTTGAGAGCAGAATAGCAAGAATAGAAGAGCACAATAACATCCTGATTGGGTTTTTCCTCACAGCAGAGCATCAAAGAGTCCGAGCACACTCTGATCTCAGCTCCATAAAAACCCAAAACACACTCCTTGGTTTACTCAGGTGTGTTATCAGCACGGTGGCGTTGAGTCCGATGCAGAGCTCGGGATGAGTGTTCACTAAACGTCTCAGGCAGTGGAGTGGAACTGAAACGTTTATCTTTAAACATTCTGAAAGCTTTCAAATGGAATGTGATAAAACACTAAAACTGCAGTTAAACTGGATCTTCAAGCTGTGCTCATGGGCGTGGCCTAATATTCTAATGGGCACACTTGATTGACAGCTCTTTGTCTGAGATGCCATGATGTTCGTGTTCACACGCTGGATTTGCTCATGGTTACTGCTGTTTATTTTCTTGCGTGGTTGGAAAACTCATGGAGTTTCACAGAAATGAACAACTTTAGGTTCCAGTGTGGAAAATGTTTTCATTAAAATCAACAAGAACAACGGCAGAACATTCTCTGAGATGTAACCATAGCAACAATCGGGCATCAGTAATCTATTGAATAGAAAGCTTCGCCAGATAAATTACGTGCTCAAGCATTGTAGCTTTTCCATCTCAGTCTGAGGCCATTATCATTCATTCACTTTAAATAAATAAAAATAATAAATGTATAGAAAAGGGGAAAAAGTGTCAAACCCCAAAAAGTTTGTAAGTACCTCGCTAATTTTAGTAAAAACAACAAAAAACCCGTAGTCAAGGCTGTCGGTACTGAGCTAGTTTTAGTAAAAACTTGGCCGATTCAGCAGGTACCTTACCAGTTTTATTATAGAGTTTAATAATGTTGTACAGTGGTGTGAAAAAGTGTTGGCCCCCTTCTTGAGTTCTTTTTTTTTTTTTGCATGTGCCACAATTGAATGTTTTCAGATCAAACAAATTTAAATATTTGACAAAGATAACACAAACACAAAATGCAGTTTTTAAATGGTTTTTATTATTAAGGGGGAAAAAAAATCCAAACCTACATGACCCTGTGTGAAAAAGTGATTGCCCCCTAAACCTAATAACGGGTTGGGCCACCCTTAGCAGCAATAACTGCAATCAAGCGTTTGCGATAACTGGCAGTGAGTCTTTTACAGCGCTGTGGAGGAATTTTGGCCCACTCATCTTTGCAGAATTGTTGTACTTCAGCCACATTGGAGGGTTTTCGAGCACGAACCGCCTTTTTAAGGTCATACCACAGCATCTCAATCGGATTCAGGTCAGGACTTTGACTCGGCCACTCCAAAGTCTTCGTTTTGTTTTTCTTAAGCCGTTCAGAGTTGGACTTGCTGGTGTGTTTTGGATCATTGTCCTGCTGCAGAACCCAAGTGCGCTTCAGCTTGAGGTCACAAACAGATGGCCGGACATTCTCCTTTTTCTTTTCTTTGATTGAGGTTTGCCACAATAAATACATAAATAGCAAAAGTGGCAGGAGAAGAATACAGGGCAAAGCCCCAATTAACATTCAACCCCTTAACAAAATACAAAACATTACAAAACTTATTTAGATGATTAAAAACAATAAATATAAAAAATAATTATCAATTGACTAAGTAACAAAAATATCCAAGTTAAATAAATATAGGTCATGGTGCCCGGTATGAGCGCAATCTTGAATTATAATGGCTACGAAGTAGTTTTTTGAACTCAGGAACTGACGTAGACTGCTTTATATAACTAGGGAGACTGTTCCATAATTTTATAGTTTGAGGAAAATATGAGTTAGTGAAATAATCTTGCTTATGTGACGTAAAAGGACAAAAGTTGTTAAAATCATATGGCCCTTTTCCACTACCCTTTTTCAGCTCGCTTCAGCTCGCTTCAGCTCACTTCAGCCCGACACGGCTCGCGTTTCGACTACCAAAAACCAGCACGACTCAGCTCGTTTCAGCCCTGCTTAGCCCCTAAAACTCGCACCGTTTTGGAGTGGGGCTGAAGCGAGCCAAACCGTGCCGAGTGAGGTTGGGGGCGTGAGCAGACACTCCCCTGTGCACTGATTGGTGAGGAGGCGTGTCCTCACATGCCCACACACGCCCCGCGAGCACGCTGGGATCTGTAAACACCGCAAACCCGGAAGAAGAATAATTATGAATTACGAGAATTTCTGAAGCCTTATGCGCCTCGCCTCATCTATACGCTCTTGCCAGTATCTGTCCGCGTTGTCAAGCCACAGCACCAAGACCAGCAACACTAACGACTCCATGTCCTCCATGTTTATTGTTTACTATTCGGGTCGTGAGACTACTGCTTAAAAGATCACTGAATCAGTGACATACAGAGCATCGTGGACGAGTTCGCGGAGCGCAAGGCTTGTCGTATGCCCTTCAAATAATGCGCGCAGTAGGCTATTGATGTTTTATTATGAGCCATGTACAGTATGTCGCCTAATGTTTTTTTTGTTTCTGAGTTACATGCTCGTTTGAAGGACTTAATGTACAAAATAACATAGTTGCACCCCGGAGTGTTGAAATTGGTAAACACAGTGCATTCAGTGAGGTTTGCACCGCCCTCCTTTTATTTCTGACTCTTCCTGTCACCGTTGCAACCTCTGAGCGCTCATTCGTATGCCCTTCAAATAATGTGCGCAGTATAGGCTATTGATGTTTTATTATGAGCCATGTACAGTATCCTAATGTTTTTTGTTTCTGAGTTACATGTCCGTTTGAAGGACTTGATGTACTAAATAACATAGTTGCACCCGGTAGTGTTGAAATTGGTAAACACCGCAGTTGCGGACATTTTGTAGCCTAAAATGATGTTATGATAAGCTTTAATAAAGGGCCCGGTCATTTGCCCCGCCCCCGGCCCGGCTCTGACTTGTTCCGCCACTGTCACTGATGTCACTGTTTGCGCTGCTTAACGGCATCACATGACGTCCACCCACTTTCGCTAACTCCACCCAATGTGTCCACCCACTTCCAGCCAGCACGGTTCAGCGCGGTTGTAGTCGAAATGCAACTCCAACAGCCCCGCTCAGCTCGACTCAGCTCGACTCGGCACGGCACGGCTCAGCCGCGTTTGTAGTGGAAAAGCGGCAATAGTTACGAGTTCTATAATGGCTGGTTGCAGGTGACGACAAATTGACAAAATTTGCTGTTATTATCCCAACCTTGAGTTTGAATAGGAGGACTAAGTCATGTATCTCCCTACAAAATTCTAGAGGGAGTAAATTTAGCTTACGGCCTGTCATTGTATGTAAACTCTATGGCCAGATAGTTTAGAATAAACTTTGTGGCGCGACGCTGGATGTTTTCCAACAGCTTTCGATGTTTAACTGTATAAGGGGACCACAAAGGCGATGCATATTCTAATACTGGCCTAACTAAAGTCATATACAGTAACTTCCTAGTTGATACATCGTAAATATCACGCCTACAAACGCGCTTCACAAGACCTAACACTTTGTTTCCCTTAGCACAAAGTTCCTCAATATGGGTAGCCCACGTGTGCTTATTAGAAACAACCACCCCAAGATTGAAAGTTTCAGAGGCTGTTTCCAGTACCTTCCCAGCTAGTTGATAATTATTTGGAGTCCCTTTTTGTGATCTCAGCTTTGACATGTGCAAAACCTTGCATTTAGAGATGTTAAACTGCATTCCATAATCCATACTCCAGTCATGGAGACAGTTCAAGTCGCTCTGCAAAGAGACGCCAGAACTTGCAGATTCAATGGGGCAATAAAGCTTGCTATCATCTGCAAAGAGGGCGAAGCTCGACCCGTACTCAAGATACCTTGGCATATCGTTAACATGTATCAAAAACAGTAATGGACCCAAGATGGATCCCTGAGGGACTCCAGAAGTGACGGGCAACCACTCCGAAAATGTGCCGTCAAGAACAACCCGTTGATGCCTGTCCGTCAAGTAGCTTTCAAGCCACTTTAAAAGTCCTTCAGGATTTTTTGGTAGACAGCAGAATCCTTGGTTCCATTTACCACAGCAAGTCTTCCAGGTCCTGAAGCAGCAAAACAGCCCCAGACCATCACACTACCACCACCATGTTTTACTGTTGGTACGATGTTCCTTTTCTGAAATGCTGTTACCTTTACGCCAGATGAAAAGGGACATACACCTTCCAAAAAGTTTAACTTTTGTCTCGTCAGTCCACAGAGTATTTCCCCAAAAGTCTTGGGGATCATCAAGATGTTTTCTGGCAAAACTGAGATGAGCCTTTATGTTCTTTTTGCTCAGCAGTGGTTTTCGTCTTGGAACTCTGCCATGCAGGCCATTTTTGCCCCGTCTCTTTCTTATGGTGGAGTCAAGAACACTGACCTTAACTGAGGCCTGCAGTTCTTTGGATGTTGTTGTGGGGTCTTTTGTGACCTCTTGGGGTAATTTTGGTCGGCCGGCCACTCCTGGGAAGGTTCGCTACTGTTCCATGTTGTCGCCATTTGTAGATAATGACTCTCACTGTGGTTCGCTGGAGTCCCAAAGCTTTAGAAATGGCTTTATAACCTTTTCCAGACTGATAGATCTCAATTACTTTGTTTCTCATTTGTTCCTGAATTTCTTTGGATCGCAGCATGATGTCTAGCTTCTGAGGATCTTTTGGTCTACTTCACTTTGTCAGGCAGGTCCTATTTAAGTGACTTCTTGATGGAGAACAGGTGTGGCAGTTAGGGATGACGAAAACTAAAAAAAATCTTGACCGACCACGGAGCCTCATTAGCTGGTTAAAGTCGGTTAACCTATGAGTTTAAACAGGGATGCAAACGGCGCGCCTTTTGGCGGATGCCGCCTTTTTCACGGCTGAATCGTGCAGATCCGTTTTTTTTTTTTTTTAGGGGGGGCGTTGGAGTGTCTGAATAATTTCATCAGAGTAAATTCTGTATTAAAATTACTAAATAAGCAAATGCCGTTACAGAAGTATGAGAAGAAAACAGTAAATCAGAAAGCTGCACACGTTTGCATCCCTGTTTAAAATTCTAGAATTGGAATTATTAGAATCTATTCTAAATCCAACCGCGAGCATCCGCACATTCAGTCCCAGTCGCTGCCCTCCACTCACATTACCTTTTCTACAGCGCGAAACATTTAGTCAAATGCGGCACTGATGTCGAGGGGTTTGTATCGGAGCGGAGGACAAATGGCTCCAGCTTAGAGACAGTTTCAGTTGGCCATGATGGCGTTGAAAATAAAGTCAAGTGCTAGAAGAAGTACATAACATTCAGTGATGGGAATAACGGCGTTAAAATAAAGGCTGTTATAACGCCGGGTAATCTAATTAATTGGCTACAATCGTTATAACGCCGTTACCAATATCAACACGCCATTACTGCATGGTATTGAAGTTGCTCTGAAGCCGTCACCGACTTGGCTCACAGACATAAAAGCTGCGTTTGTCACTCCCCCTCCACACACCGCTGTCATTTCATTCTCTCCCCTTCCCTCCAAAAGTCGGCATCTGCGCCTTTAGTTTGTGTGGAGAGATCTGATCTGCAATAACATGCATTGTTGGCTACAGACCGAAACATACTTTCAGAATGCACTGGCCAAGGCAGGACTAAACTCCATGCGCCTTCTAATAATAATAAAAAAAAAAAAACAGAATAGTAATTTGTAAGCTAAAAAGCCTGTGTCTACACTTTCCTTTCGCCGAGTGGCAGCTGTCTTCAGCTGGGGCGGGAGGGCGGGACATGACTGAATGGGTGTTTCTGATTTGTCAGCTGTCGTCCTTGCACCGCATGGCACGCCCCAAGCGTTTACAACACAGAATTCCAGGTTCTCCGCTCCAAAATCGGCAGCTTCAAAACGATTGATTTTTTTTTAACCGACAACCAAAAAAAAATTAACCGGTTGACGTTGATTCGGTCAACCACCGGTCAAACGGTCATCGGTTAACATCCCTAGTGGCAGTAATCAGGCCTGGGCGTGGCTAGAGAAATTGAACTCAGCTTTCCAAAGATGTGATAAACCACAGTTAAGGGGACGCAATCACTTTTTCACACAGGGTCATGTAGGTTTGGATTTTTTTCCCGTAATAATAAAAACCTTCATTTAAAAACTGCATTTTGTGTTTACTTGTGTTATCTTTGTCTAATATTTAAATTTGTTTGATGATCTGAAACATTTAAGTGTGACAAACATGCAAAAAAAAAAAAGAAATCAGGAAGGGGGCAAACACTTTTTCACACCACTGTATATAGCTAGACAGTTTAGGAATAAAAACTTGGAGAGCTAATTTAGTGAAAAAAAAAATCTCTGGTTAATGTTTGAAATGCCTAATAAATTAAAAAAAAAACCCTAGCCAGTGTTGCAGGTAGCTAATGTTTGATAAGGAAACGCGAGCTCGTATCATGTGGAGCTCGTCAACGTTGGAAAAGCTTTGTTACCTTTGGGTTTTATTGTAGTATTGTGTCATTAAACGAGTCAAGCTTTTGAAGTTTTTCACCTGTGTGTGTGTGTGTGTGTGTGTGTTTCAGGGAAGCAGTGTTTCTTGGTCCTGCGTCAGCAGCAGTTTAATGTCCAGGCTCTGGTGGCTGTGGGAGAGCAAGCCAGCAAGCAGATGGTGAAATTTGCCGCTAAGTGAGTACAGAAAGCTCCTTCCTGTCCTGCAGAACAATGGTGGGAAAAATCGCTAACACTCTGAACTTCCATTTCTCTTTTCACTAAAGTTTCTCTCCGAATCGATAACACTGTTTCACCGTCGCACAAATGAGTCGTATCGCCTCAACGAAAACAAACAGCAGCGTGATTAGAGCGACGGAAGGAGTTTAAAAGCCTCGGCGTAATGAATTAGTGCGTGTTCGGGGTCACATGAGGGACGGACACACACACACACACACACACACACGTTATTCCTGCATTAACATCACAATATGAACAGTTCAACCCACAAACTTTTTCTGTCTTTAAAATTATATTTTTGTCATTACATCAATAATTTACAAATCTCAAAAACTGATATTGTATTCACAATAGAACATAGACAGCATATCAAATGTCGAAAGTGAGACATTTTGAAATTTCATGACAGCAACACGTCTCAAAAAAGTTGGGACAGGGGCAATAAGAGACTGGAAAAGTTAAAGGTACAAAAAAGGAACAGCTGGAGGACCAAATTGCAACTCATCAGGTCAATTGGCAATAGGTCATTAACATGACTGGGTATAAAAAGAGCATCTTGGAGTGGCAGCGGCTCTCAGAAGTAAAGATGGGAAGAGGATCACCAATCCCCCTAATTCTGCGCCGACAAATAGTGGAGCAATATCAGAAAGGAGTTCGACAGTGTAAAATTGCAAAGAGTTTGAACATATCATCATCTACAGTGCATAATATCATCAAAAGATTCAGAGAATCTGGAAGAATCTCTGTGCGTAAGGGTCAAGGCCGGAAAACCATACTGGGTGCCCGTGATCTTCGGGCCCTTAGACGGCACTGCATCACATACAGGCATGCTTCTGTATTGGAAATCACAAAATGGGCTCAGGAATATTTCCAGAGAACATTATCTGTGAACACAATTCACCGTGCCATCCGCCGTTGCCAGCTAAAACTCTATAGTTCAAAGAAGAAGCCGTATCTAAACATGATCCAGAAGCGCAGACGTCTTCTCTGGGCCAAGGCTCATTTAAAATGGACTGTGGCAAAGTGGAAAACTGTTCTGTGGTCAGACGAATCAAAATGTGAAGTTCTTTATGGAAATCAGGGACGCCGTGTCATTCGGACTAAAGAGGAGAAGGACGACCCAAGTTGTTATCAGCGCTCAGTTCAGAAGCCTGCATCTCTGATGGTATGGGGTTGCATTAGTGCATGTGGCATGGGCAGCTTACACATCTGGAAAGACACCATCAATGCTGAAAGGTATATCCAGGTTCTAGAGCAACATATGCTCCCATCCAGACGACGTCTCTTTCAGGGAAGACCTTGCATTTTCCAACATGACGATGCCAAACCACATACTGCATCAATTACAGCATCATGGCTGTGTAGAAGAAGGGTTCGGGTACTGAACTGGCCAGCCTGCAGTCCAGATCTTTCACCCATAGAAAACATTTGGCGCATCATAAAACGGAAGATACGACAAAAAAGACCTAAGACAGTTGAGCAACTAGAATCCTACATTAGACAAGAATGGGTTAACATTCCTATCCCTAAACTTGAGCAACTTGTCTCCTCAGTCCCCAGACGTTTACAGACTGTTGTAAAGAGAAAAGGGGATGTCTCACAGTGGGAAACATGGCCTTGTCCCAACTTTTTTGAGATGTGTTGTTGTCATGAAATTTAAAATCACCTAATTTTTCTCTTTAAATGATACATTTTCTCAGTTTAAACATTTGATATGTCATCTATGTTCTATTCTGAATAAAATATGGAATTTTGAAACTTCCACATCATTGCATTCCGTTTTTATTTATAATTTGTACTTTGTCCCAACTCTTTTGGAATCGGGGTTGTACACAACTGTATGCACAACACACACACCTTTATATTATATTATCACATTAAATACTTTTTACAGAACTTTAAACAGTACAGGAAGAAAATGAGCTGCAGGTTTTTTTCCGGTTTACAGAAATGCTGTAAATTCAGTATTTGGACACTGTGTTTCACTGTCGACCTACACAACATTTTTCGCAGCCCACATATCACACTTTTAACATGAAATGAAGTTGGATCTTATCATTGCTGCAATTTAAAAAAAAAAAAAAAAAGGTTGTGAAGGAATAATCTCACACACCATCATATTTTATTCAAAAGTTCTTTTATGCCCCCTCTGATATCCAGGAGTTTAGGTTTTGCAATTAGTTTATATAAAAGTACAGTGGAACTATATGTACACACAACACACACTGTTTTTAGACTATTAGTGTTATACAACGTTTAACAAGCTTTCACCAAACAGAATAAACGGGACATCTTTAATGTTCAGGCTGTGAAATGAGCTGAATTAAAAATGAATGGGGGAAAAATGGTAGAAAGCTGACAAAGGAATTATAAACACAACAAACACATTATTATTATCAGGGATGAGAATTTTCCGCGGATCTGCAGAATTCCGAGTTTTTCCCGCTGAAAATGTCATTTTTGTGAAACGTGTAAATCCGTTGAGAAAATTTCGGGGGGGGGTCGGCGCGAGGCGAGGCTTGTGGTGGCACAAGCAGGACCGACCGACCGCCCGCCAGCATCTTTCGGCAACGCTCATCACAAAATTAGTTGCAGCTGTGATAACGGAAATCGTCATTGCTTTCTTCAATATTTATGCTAACGACAACTCACGACGATTTCTGGCAACGTTTTGGCGCTAGTTTCAGCTCACTTCTACAATTCGCTGAGAAACAAGCTATACATACACGGTTTTGATCACTTCTTAAGTTCCAGTTATTTTGGTTAGTTTTCAAAGTTACTTCGCCAATATGGCGAAAGTTTTGGACCGCAAAAATGAGGATCGTGCCAGGGAAATCGATAAATCGAACGGGATAAAGAACTGTTTCCGATGGGCATGGCTTGATAGTAGCGTTACCGTGCAGATAGGGACACAAACTGTGACGACGTGCCTGACGGAACATATCCGAAAAGTGGGCGTGCCGGGAAAGGTTCTGTGTATTCTGTGCTCAGATATGATCAATTATGGAAACAGAGGAGCTAGAAACATCCAGGAGCACATCAAAACAAAAAAGCACAAAGGTACGTTTTACTTAAATTGTCAAAGATAGAGTCAGGAGGAATCTAATATATCATTACGGTTACCTCCATTATCGCTCACACACACATTATGTGGGAAAGATGCCAGACATTTCAGAGTTTTTTTTTTTTTTTTTTAAATGTCCCATTCTCATCCCTGTATTATTATTATTATTATTATTAACCATTTTTACAGAACTTTCATGTTTGACCACAGGATTTTTTTCCTCCGTTTTACAGAAATGCCTTAAATTTGGTATTTAGACATCGATTTAGAAATCGATTTAACTGTCGATCCACACAGCAAACACACTGTTACATTCTCATCATAAGTTATTGACTTGGTGTGTGTTATATTGAATAAGCTCTCACATGCATTAGAGGAAATAAATTACAGTAAAATATAGTTAGCCTGTCTTATGCCTGGGTCAAGCCCCGCACCGCATACGGGCCGAACCCGGCACAAACCAGCCCAACACAAGAGGTTTTGCTCACCTGTATCCGGCTCGGCCCAGGCCTACAATAGATAACTATAAATATTACACAAACTTCACTTAACCTCCTAAGGCCCAAGCTGTTTTTTTTTACATGCATTTTTTATTTCTCTTTGCTATTTAGGCTTATTAGAACCTGATTAGAATAAAAACTAAGCATCATCTTTTGATAAGATGTACTTTTAGAGAAAAAGTATGTCCACATATGTGGATTCTTGTTCCGAATTTCCATAAAGTGCTGTCCACGCATGTGACCGCTAAGCCCTAAGAGGTTAAATATGTATTACATACAAATTATATCTAGCTAATCCCATAATAGTAAAGAAAATGAAAATTAAATATGCCAGAATATAATCATGAAGATAAAATTATTCTACTGGCAGTGATGCGCCTCCTTAAAGAGGTGAGTTTTCAGGACGCGTTTAAAAGCCTCTCCATTAGTGGTGTTTCGGATAAACACAGGCAAACTGTTCTATAGTCTGGAGGCTGCGGCAGTAAATGATCAGGCACCCAGAGTAGCTTGGGTCCTTATTATTATTATTATTATTATTATTATTATTACAATGTTTATGTTTAACAATTATTCGCCAAAGTTATTATTTAAATAATGTTGAGTGGTATATCAGATATATTCCATTCAGCGGGCATGATACTGAACGAGTCGAAGATGAGTAGCTGAATGGAATATATCTGATAGACCATGAAAAATAAGACAACCTATTATTATTATTATTATTATTATTATTATTATAATACATACACACACACACTTTATGTCGACATTCTCGAAGGCCAACACTAGCTTACGTGCGACCCGGTGCTGTTAGCGCGGCAGTCCAGTTACCTTCCAGCCAGTGTAGTGTTAGCGAAGGCCAATGCTAGCACAGTCAAGCTGAATCTTATTATTATTATTATTTTCCCTGTGTAATTTACTGAGTTACTTTTAAAATCAACATCGGCAGCTCCACACAACGGAGCGACCTGGCAGCCAAAACTCTCTCAAAATCTTCCGCTTTTAATGAAGCAAACCTGGCGGCCATGTTTGTTTACAAATTGTCCCAGTCGCTCGCTAGCGTGGAAGTTTTACATCGCTGATGTGTCTCTTTTCCAGGTTTTTGATGTCCGTTGGTACAACCCCGATTCCAAAAAAGTTGGGATAAAGTACAAATTGTAAATAAAAACAGAATGCAATGATGTGAAAGTTTCAAAATTCCATATTTTATTCAGAATAGAACATAGATGACATATCAAATGTTTAAACTGAGAAAATGTATCATTTAAAAAGAAAAATTAGGTGATTTAAAATTTCATGACAACAACACATCTCAAAAAAGTTGGGACAAGGCCATGTTTCCCACTGTGAGACATCCCCTTTTCTCTTTACAACAGTCTGTAAACGTCTGGGGACTGAGGAGACAAGTTGCTCAAGTTTAGGGATAGGAATGTTAACCCATTCTTGTCTAATGTAGGATTCTAGTTGCTCAACTGTCTTAGGTCTTTTTTGTCATATCTTCCGTTTTATGATGCGCCAAATATTTTCTATGGGTGAAAGATCTGGACTGCAGGCTGGCCAGTTCAGTACCCGAACCCTTCTTCTACACAGCCATGATGCTGTAATTGATGCAGTATGTGGTTTGGCATTGTCATGTTGGAAAATGCAAGGTCTTCCCTGAAAGAGACGTCGTCTGGATGGGAGCATATGTTGCTCTAGAACCTGGATATACCTTTCAGCATTGATGGTGTCTTTCCAGATGTGTAAGCTGCCCATGCCACACGCACTAATGCAACCCCATACCATCAGAGATGCAGGCTTCTGAACTGAGCGCTGATAACAACTCGGGTCGTCCTTCTCCTCTTTAGTCCGAATGACACGGCGTCCCTGATTTCCATAAAGAACTTCAAATTTTGATTCGTCTGACCACAGAACAGTTTTCCACTTTGCCACAGTCCATTTTAAATGAGCCTTGGCCCAGAGAAGACGTCTGCGCTTCTGGATCATGTTTAGA